>NC_033625.1:5452606-5553711 GCF_001540865.1 Ananas comosus | reverse complement strand
AAACTGTGGAGGAGAGTCAGAGAAGAAAAGAAAAGAAAAATGCAAAAAAAAAAAGTCACAGTCCGGCCTTAGGGGGATCGGAGGCGAGGAAGGTGGGGGCGCCGGCGGCGATGCCGCTCTGTCTTCGCCGCTCTCTGGGAAGAGAGAAAAAAAAGAACGAGAGAAAAAAGAGAAAAGAAAAAGGTATAAGGGCACCTCCGCTCCGTCTTCGCCGCTCTCTGGGAAGAAAAAGAAAAAAGAAGGAGAGAAAAAAAGAGGAGAGAGAAAGAGAAAAGAGAAAAAGGTATAAGGATATTTTGGTCAGTTTGCTGAAAAAGCGGACCGAATCTGCAAAAGCCAAAAAGATGGCCCGATTTTGCAAAAGCCCAAAATAAGTGAATTTTTTTTATGCAAATTGGCTTTTTTTTTTTTCTATGAATATTGTTAATGTAGAAGATTCCCACATGGGTCGGCGTGTCTAAACCTAAAAAGTGGACTCAAATAACATATAAACTATCAGATCCAGTTCTAGATGTAGATGTAGACACTTTACTCACATCCTATGGAATGTGTACACATATCATAAAGTACCATTCTTTAAAATAAACAAATTATTTTAGAACCCACCAAAGCTCTTTTATTAATAGCTAGTAGTAGTCAAATAGTCAACTTAGAATATTGTGTATGCACGAAGCTTTGATGGAGAAAAGTAAGTAATTAGTTAATTACAAGCAAGCAACTACTACTTATATTATTGTTTTTATTGAGATTAGTAAATTAAGCGACCTAACATTTTGTGTTTCTAAATAATTAAGAGGGATTAATTATTATGCACCACTCTTCTTAAGAGCCACGTGGGAAGTTCCACAAATCTTGCGCACAAGAGAGTAGTTTGAAAAAATAATAATAATTTTTAGGCAATAATTGACTATTTGGAAGCCACTATTAGTTGATTAATTACAATAATCATAGATAATCTTTTATATAGGTTTTGATATCAGAATAATTTATCTAGCGATGTTCAATTTGTATGAGAATTTTTTTATTATTGTTGTAAGTTAAGTGTGTAATCAAATGTTTAGAATTGAATAGTATATTATATTTTTAAATTATTTTTTAAAAATAAAATAAATCATCTAATCTACCCAATTACGAATGCCAGGTTTTTTCAAAAAACGAAAAAACAGATAGCTTCTCTTATCTCTTATTGAATGTTCTTGCAGGGTTTAAACCTCGATCTTGAAGATAACAATCAACTACTTCAATCTGTTTTTCTTTTTTCTTTTTTTCTTTTTTGTTTTTGAAAGAGAAGCTATCTGTTTTTTCGTTTTTTTGTTTCTCTTTAGAAATAAACATGATTAGAAATGTGAAGTAAACTTTGAACTTAGAATTTAGATCGATACTAATCCATTATAACAACGCTAGGTACCATATATCGATCTATTCAGCAAGCGTGGATAGCAAATTTCATATGAAACTAGTAAAGTTATCCGCGTATTACGGCTGACTGATGCTGTAGAAGAAAGAAGATTAACAAAATAAAAAATTTTAAATTTTTTTGAATTGCCATAAAACATTAATAAATAAAGATATATATATTAACATATATATAAATAAAGATGGAACAGTTATACGTACAAATATAATAAAACTTACCATTTTAATAAATAAATTATAAAAAATAGTAATGAAAGAAGCAGCAATAAAATTATTACTCCATACCAACATCGGGGAGACAAATCCCCATCTCCCATCGCCTTTGCCGCCATTGAAGATGTCAACCTTTTTTTTCATGCATGTATAGATCTCTCCAACCCTACCACTTCTTTTCCCTCATTGACTCAAAATTTATCTTCGCTTTCCCATCTGCCGTGCTGGAATTCGCAGAACCTTAATTTCAGTTGACATACAATTTAAAAACAAGAAGAGAAAAAAATTACAAAAATTACAAAATATGAATCTTTCTTATACGACAAAAAAAATAAAAAAGAGAGAGTATGAAAAAATCTTATTTTACTTACTTTTTCTTATAAAAGCAATTTGTTTATATAAAATTTGACCGTCTGACCACATTAATTGGGAGGTAAGCGGGTAGGTAGACGATGTATCATGTATAAATGGGGTGAGAAAACGAAGCATCAAAAGGTGAGAAAAGTAGAAAAGGTAAGGATGAACGAGGAACTGTCACGCGGCAAACTTTATAGAAAATAATCTTTAGGATATAGATACAGATATTGGACCCCACTCAACTAGAGTCAATAAGAAACGTTAATTGTAAGAATGTTGTTTAATTGAAGGCTTTTTTTCCTTTCTTTTTTGCTCTAATAAAATGAAATGTTGCATGTTTGGAGCATTGAAAAATTTACCAACATCAATTGGAAAATTAGATAGGAATAAAAACCCCAAACTAATAACAATAACAAAAATATAGGTTTTACAAATATTTTTCAACCTATATAAAACAAACTTAACAAAAATAACAGAAATCACCAAAAGATTTTTTTTTGTTTTTTGCCCATGTTTTCTCCAACGAATGAATCGAATAGCGTGCTATTTTTTTCTTAAAAAAAAAATAATAAAAATAAAAGAAAAGATTTTGACGACAGTTTCCAATCATAGCGAAACCAATAATTAATAAAACTTCAAAAACTAAGCCTATTCCGTAAAATAAATTAATGAAAAAAAGATAAGAAAGATACATAACTACATGTGGTTCAAGTAAATAATTTTCTTTTTTTTTATGAAGAAGCATTAATTATTGTTAAAAAGCTCAAACCAGAGCATCTATTAGAAAGAGGGAAAAGCTCACTCTATTGCATATATTATTTTATCAAACTTATTAATTACTACTTCTACGAATACCACCAAAAAATTTAAAAAAAAATCCTTTGTTTGCATTAATTAATTCATTAAGTACAACAAATTAAAGGAACAAAACTAAAACTTAGAAAAAATATATATTAATTTAAGGAACAATAACACAACCCAACATAAATTAATTATTACTACACTATTCCAATTCCCCTAGCCCTCAAATACCTAACCTGAGGTCCAAACCAGTACTAGGAACTCCCTCCCCACTCTCTATACGTGGTGATAGTGGTGGAGGGGGCATGTTGAGGTCAATAACGCATGCTTTAGAATCCCTGCAAACCCCGCTCTCGTGTTCCTTACTACAACGACTGCAGAAATCACGGCGCCGCGGGGCGCGGCTGCGGCGGCGGTGGCGGCGGCCCGCGAGCATGACGAGGCTGGCGGCGACCGCGCGCTCCTCTTCCGTGAACTCGAAGGCGTCGGCATTGGCGGCATTGGCGGCATTGGCGCTGGCGCCGACGGTGCGGTGGCGGAACTGGGGCGGGGGGTTGATGCCGCGCCACTGCCGCTCCGGGTGGCACCGCATGTGCCCGAACAGCGCCTTCGACGACGCGAAGCGCCGCCCGCACTCGCTGCACGGCGGAATCACTGCCTCGTCGACGGCAGCGGCGGCCGTCGGGCGGTCCGGCTTCGGTCCCTGCATGTTCGGCGCCGCCACGACGGCGGACGAGGGATGGAACCGAAGAGGCGGCATCGGCGGCGGCGGCGGCGGCGGCGAAGGAGAGGTGTGCATGAAGGGATTCATTATATGGATTTTTTTTTGTGAGAGAGAGAGAGATTCAGAGTAATAATCTAAAGAATCTAAAGAAGTAATCTAAAGAAGCAAAAAATGAGGGAACTGCTTCTCCGTAGGAAGTTAAAATTAAGGCAGTTACAACTCCTATCCGTACCAGTACTTCGTTTCTGATCAAATACAACTCCTACGAATGGGGCCAATTGGAGAGCTCCACGTGGAACGTTAAAAATGCATAGAGACCCCTCTTTAGATTATCTTTTGAAACTACTTCATTTACTTTATTATTATTATTATTATTACTATTATTATTATTATTTTCATTTATAATTTCCTTACTTTTGTTTTTTGATTGGATTCAGTTGAAAATTTTATTACATCTAATATTTATACTAAATTTAGTGTTATCTGTTTTAATTTAATAAAATTACTGATAAATTCAATANATTGGATTTAGTTGAAAATTTTATTACATCTAATATTTATACTAAATTTAGTGTTATCTGTTTTAATTTAATAAAATTACTGATAAATTCAATAAAGTTATTTTTTGACCAACATTACTTGATTTTTAAAATATATCAAAAGTTAAGGTAGTATAAATAAAAAAAAAAAAAAAAATTCAACACTCTTTCAAAGTATTGGCTTTTTGAAAATAGGCCCCTCAATTTAAAACTTTTTAGTTTATGATTTAATTACTTTTTAGTAAATAAAAAGCAATAAGTGGCTACCAACTAACAAAAATGTTACATTTTAAAAAAAAAATTCAAATAAAATAAAATTTAATTAAGGAAATTAAAAGCTAGGGGGTGTAAATTAAAAAAAAAAATTGAAGTTGAGGGTGAAAACTCAAAAACAGCTATCGTTGAGGGTGTGTGTGGCAACGTCCCGTGGGGGCCACGTGTGCCTCCCCAATTGGGCCATCCATTGTGGTGCATACACCGGGTGTAGTTTATCCCCTTAGTTTTAGGATGGTTAGTTACTCCTCCGTACCACGCAGTTTAATTTGATAGTAGTTGGATAAGATCATAAGATCATAAGAATTAGATTTTTTTTTTTTCAATTTACTTTGGATGGTACCAAATTTAAAATGAATTTAAAAATAAAATTTAGATAGATAAATTTAGCTGTGTTTATTTAGAAATTAAATATCTTAGTAGTTTGGATTTAACCAGTGTTTAATTTACATTTATTTTATTTTGTTGCTGGATAAAAATAAAAAAATATTTTAATGTGATTGATCTTTCTATTTATGATCGATTATATACTAAGAAATTTGTTATAACTAATTTAATAATTAATAAATAAAATATAACTAATAATAAATAAAATTATCACAAAATCTGACATCAAATCAAATCGAATTCTCATTAACTTACAGTACGAAACAAGGAAAATTTTTGAAAAACTAGGATTCAAATTTTTTACAATTTTAGAACTTGAGGCTGGCTTTAGGTTTCATTTGGGATTGCGAGAGGATATATTTGAAAAATATATCTTTGTTTACACTAAACATATCATATTGTGTGACTGTAACATAATTTTTACCTATGAAAAAATTGAGAAGTATACATCTATATTTTTTTATTCTAACTTTAACTTATATTTACATTCATTCCTAGAAAATATTCATTCAAGATTATATTTCGATGTGTGTTTCTGATTTTCAATGCAACAACAACTAATGCCTTTTCAGATTTTTTTTTTTTTTTTTTTTTTTTTTTTTTTTTTTTGGAGAAATAGGTAACATGCTACTCACTTCGTTTATTTCATTTAGAAATAAACTTAGCTAGAAATGTAAATTAACTAGGATTCGAACTTGGGATCTGGAATACCAACCGCCAAGCCCTTTGCTACTTGCGCTAGAGAAGGTCGGTTTTTTTAGAAAAAAAAAATAAAACGGCGATAATAGTGGAATGCCGAGAACATGTTGATTGTTTCGCATATTGTGACAATGGAATCAAAACTCTTCTCGGGCGTGATGTGCTTAGAACAAATTTTCAAAATGTGATCCTGTTACTCCATGCAGTTTTTCTAAGCATTGAAAATAAGTACCAAGGTTTACGTGTTAAGTTTGAACACTTCCTTGTTCTTTATCTATTTAATTCATGTATAAAGCTTTATTTCAAAGCAGGCTAAACTTTAAAGCTTTAATTCATGTTTAAACTTAAAGCTTTTATTTAAAGTTTGAGAAGAGCAAAAACAAACGAGTGCACAAAATATGCCAATTTGTTATTTAAAAATATCTTTGTAGAGAATAAAGGTTGTAGATTTTGAGATAGTTGTCTGAGGGTTCAAAAAAGAGATAAATTGAAATGCACAATTAGTCTTCTAAATTTTAACCAAAAGTTTTAACTTTGGCGCTTCAATTTTTAATTTGAATATTTAGAATTTAAATTTCTAAAAGTATTTTATTTTTATTTTCTAATTTTATCACATATTTAAATACACACTATAGTAATATATTATAATAATAATTTAAGGTTTACTTAAGCGACTAGGATACCCAAAATTGTACACTTCCCGAGAATATCCTATTATCCTACGCTTAATTTTGTTCCCGTCCGCACATATATTCTTATGCGGGATCTCATCTTAATTTAATCGAACGGCCGATTTGAAGTCCCGCATGCAAAATCCTCTGCGGCCGTCCGTCGTTCTGATCCAATCACTTTTACCATTTGTTTCTTGATTCCCTTCGCCACTTCTCCATCATTGAGGTGAAAAATGCAGAGAGACACCCTCACATATACGACGTTTTGAATTGGCCCCTCAGCTATCTTAACTTTTATTTATTTATTTTTTGGCTAAACTAAAATTTAGCCCTCGCGGGTGACGCATTTGGTTCTTAAATTTTAATTTGCTATAATATCTGATTCGAACTTTTAAAATTATTTTGATCAAATTCGTCAGTATAATTTAATTAACTAAATAGTAATATATTATCGGTGTGATAATAATGTATAATTTTCGTTGATGTCGTGGCAATAACTATACTATCATATCACTATACAAGTGACATATTATTATTTAATTAGTTTAATTCGATTGAAAAATTTAATTGTAATAATTTAAAATTTTTAATTTAGAAATTATAACAAGTTAGTTTACTAACGTGTCATCCACTATATAATTTAAGAATCAAACGTATAATTCTTTTTTTTAAAAAAAAATATTTAAAAAAATATTTTACTCAAATAAATTATATATTTTATTTTTTATTAAATACATAGAAAGGTTTACCAAATTTAATGACTTTTAACTATTTTTTAACAATGAAATTGGACCAATTTATCAAAAGAACAATAATGGAGGAGCCAATTTCGAAAATTCTATAGTTGAAGGGGCTGCGTGCATTTTTACCCTCTATAAATTGTCGTCACCGAGATCAAAAGGGTGGAGAGAGAGAGAGAGAGAGAGAGAGAGAGGAGCAATGGCGAAGCTTCTCTCCCTCTCCCTCTTCGTGTCGCTTCTCCTCCTTCCCCTTCTCCATTTCTCCTCTTGCGAAGCTTCGTCGTCGTCGTCGTCGTCGTCGTCGTCGTCGAAGGGGAGGGAGTTCGATTACTTCGTGTTGGCGCTCCAATGGCCCGGCACCATATGCCGATCGACCCACCATTGTTGCTCCTCCAATGGCTGTTGCGGGTAATCGCCCCATCCTTTGCTCAATCACATGATCCGATCCTCTCTTTCGCCTTTGATTTGAAATCGGTTCGGTTTAGGTCACCCAATTCGTCTAATTTTTTAATTTGATGGTGTTTCAACAAAGTTTTAGGAGTTTACGACACCCTCTTCGGATGCTTCAAACCCTAGAAATCTAGGGAATTGGGATCTAGTTTCTCAATCTGTTGTTTGAAATTATAAATTAAATCGGAACACATTTTGTTTACGGAGTCCGTGATAACCCAATTTGTCTAATATTTTGCTCTTTTTTTAATGTGATGGTGTTTTCTACGAAATTTTAGTTGCTTACAACGCCCTGTTTGAACCCTAGAAATTGGAAGGAATCGGGATACATCTTTTTCTCAAATTCGCTATTTGGAATTATTAATTAATTTGGAACCAATTATGTTTATGGAGTACGTGATAACCCTTTTTTCTTATTTTTTTTATTTTCTGGTGTTTCCTACGAAATTTTAGTAGTTTACAACGCCTTGTTTGGTTGCCCAGAACAGTAAAAATCTAAGGAATTAGGCTAAGTAAGTTTTCTTGAATACGTAGGTTGGAAACGTTAATTAATTGGAGCAGGTGATTTTTCTTGTGTAGTTAGCGAATGTAACATATTTGGTGCTATTTACCATGAGTTATACATAATCTGTTTAAGCTGGAGTAAGATTTTTCTTGAATAGTTTTCTAAAAGAAAATGTCTTTTTAGAACTTTCAAAATGTTTGGTGCACCTGATTTAATTTCTTTTTATGTTTCTTTGTTTGAAGTATATCTTTTTACTTGTAAAAATATGTACGAGTAATACACTTACATATTGAGTCTCATTAGGGATGTTTTGGCTTTCTCATTTTTCGCAGTCTTGGATTTCTTTCAACAGTTTGAGAAATTTGAGTCAATTGTCTATAATTCTTTGTTCATTGTGTTGGGGCCCAATCGTCTATAATTTTTGTTTCAATTTCTTTTTTTCTTTTGTACACCTACTCATCTTTGTTCAAATTTTATGATATACATGTCGTTTGCAGATGATTTTATGACTTTTGTACAATTTTAGCTGTATGTTTGATCTATACTTGATCTTTTTAGTTGTTATCGAATATCCCAACATTGTGTGTAGCTAATGCAACCCTATTATGCTCACTTGTCTTATTTTGCCCCATAATCTTCCATAATCTTGAATTTATTGTTATGCTTGTTTGCAGTTCATGTTTCAGTTACTTACTAGTCCCTAATTTAGTTTTTCTTTGTAATTTTGCAGCTCAAATCCTCTGACCTATTTTACAATTCGTAAGTATATACTTGTAAGCCCAACCTTACAATTTATTGTTTTTGGGTGCTCTCCTCTATGCTCTACATTACCAGTATTTATTTCCCTTAGCAATGAGAAAAGCATAAATGACAAAAGTTGATATTTTTCCGATGATAGGCAAATGATGAACGTGCAGACTGGTTGTGATTGCAATTATAGCACCAACAAAACATTTTTCCTCTAATAAATACTATATATAAAATAGCTGAAGCATTGACGGATGCAATTTTAGAACAAATGTGCCGCATTAATCATGATCCGCATCATCAAATTGCTCAGAAACTGAAATTTGAGTGCTGATAGAGAAGGCATTTCTGTCGGAAAAATCTTTAATACATAAAAGGCTATGTTGTTAATCAACACTAGAAAACTAAATGGACTAATCCACCTTAAGGAAGTTGAATTGGCACTTACTTCTTTCCTCCAAATCTTCTACAACAGATGGGCTGTGGGCTGATTATGACGATGGAACATGGCCATCTTGCTGCAGTCATTCTGGTTTTGATATTAATAAGGTTTACAAATTCTTTTCTACTTAAATTGTATGTTTAGAATTATAATTACATTTTCTGTTTGATAATGTTCCTCTAACCTGATTGTTTTCTGCTGTTATTAAATGCAGATTTCATCTTTGTTACCAACACTTAAGAAGTATTGGCCATCATTATACTGCAGCTCTTCATCACGCTGCTTTGGTGGAAAAGGACCTATTTGGGCACATGAGGTAGCAAATTTGATTAAAGAAATTAGAAAATAAAAAACTTTATTTGATCTCTTTATTACTACAATAGCTGGCTAACTGTGCTGCTTAACAAGATTCTGTTGTTCTTTTGCATGTGATGGTCGGTTATTGGATCTCGACAGTGGGGTAATGTAACTTCTTAACTTTTGAGTATATCATGTCCTACTACATTTAGGGCTTGTTTGGTTCATCCATTTTGGGTATGGAATGGGAATCGGTTTGATCAAATCCGGTTAATTTTGTTTGGTTCGCATGAATCGGTTTGGAATTCCTATTCCAGACTGGAATGGGAATGGCCCATTAGCCTTCAACTTGATTCCGGTCTTCTAGCCTGGATTGAGATTTCATTCCGGAAGCCCACTAAGTTCTCGAAGCCCATGTGACCATCTCACCCTCCTTCTCTTCACCCCTTTCTCATNGATTGTAAAATTTTACTAAAACGAATTGGCATTATTACACCTCTCTCAACATGTAATGCCATCAAAATTGATATTTTATTGAGTAAATTTATTCAACTTGCATGATTATATTACATTACATATAAATAACTTCATCTGCAAACTTATTTTTTCTGAATTTTATAGCTTAATTAATTCAACAATCATTCCAAATAGCAGGACCTATTTGAGATAAGACAATAGTATGTGCAATGATAATTGATGTAATTTTTAAGGCTAAATTATATAAAAAAAAATTTCTGTAAATGCTTGCTTTTTTACTTTGCCTTCTTGACTTTCAAAAACCTACATTTTGCCTCCTTAAAATTTTAAAAATATTTTCAGAGGGTACAGCGTTAATGGAGAGGGCAAAATGACTAAATTGCCCTTCTTTTATAAATTTTTTTTTAATATATTTTTGTCATTTGGAAGGTCATTTTAGGTATAAATTATAAGAAATGGACGGAATAGTGATGGAACCCTGATGGAGGGGGGCTAAATGCAACAATTTGAAATATTGAGGGGGTAAAATATAGGTTTTTGAAGGTTAGGGAGGGAAAGTGAAAAAGCGAGTATTTATAAGAGAGTTTTCTGTAATTTAGCCTTATTTAAATGTGGCCTGAATGTTTTGCCATTTGCCACTCTAAAATCTAATTAGGCTGCTTGTTCAAAAAGAACAAGAGAACATATTCAAGGATGTACAGTACAAATGATAAAAAAGAATAGAACTCTAGAATAAATAAGGAAGCATGCATGGTCGTCTGAACACGCACCAAAAAGAAAGAAAAAATAAAAAAGAAACTCCATAAACACCTACACTATTTTGTGGTTTAAGTGTCCATGCTTTTTCAAAATAAATTTTGAAGCAAATATGCTGTTAAGATTAGTAAAGGGAAGTCGAGTTTATTTCATAAATTATATATCTCTCAAATATCATCTGGAAGAACCAACATAAGAAATATAGGAAGTTCCGTTCAAAATAAGATGGCATCTGATCCCTGAGATTTCCTGTGGATTTGAAGTGACTAATTTTGAGCCGGATTAAATATTTCATATTGTTAGGTAACTTCTTCCTCATATTTGCTAGTTGACCACTGGATCCTGCCATTGTCTTTTTTGCTTGCAGAAAAACATGGGACATGCTCCTACCCAGTAATACAGGATGAATATAGTTATTTCTCAACAACCCTTGATCTCTACTCCAAATACAATGTTACGGTGTGTACTGGGGGCCTTTGTACCTTAGATCTGCTTTTGTACTTACTTATCTCTCTAATGCTATAAAGATTGTAAGGCTTACAAATTATTACATACTTCACAAATACTTTTCTTTTGGCAATTAAGTATCTTACTATATATTTTCTTATTTGTTGATGGACAAATAATTATGTGAAATTGTTTGGGTTTGCAAAAAAAATCAAACTGCAAGAAACTGTTTAAAAAAACATTTTAATATCTGACAAATTGATGGGGCATCTTTGCTGATTTCCCAAGTCCCTAAAACATTATGCGTCGTACTTTTGAGCTTTTTGTGGCTTTTTTGGTATTAATTTCGTGTTATTCCTTTTGTTGCTCTAGTATTGCTGGTTCTTACTTGTTTCATCTTCTCATGTTCTTTTACTGCATCTTATGCATCAATCACCCTACTTGTCTTAAAGCATTAAAACCTTGAATTGCCATACATGAATTATCTTTGGAATCTTAGTAGCAGATCTGTTTTGATATGCATTACTTATTCATTTCCCCCATAGTTGAAGCTTTTTTCTACATGATTCCATTTTTGTCAACTCCTGCAGAATTTCCTTTTCCCTGACAGTATATTCTATCTGCAGAAAATTTTGGAAACAGCAGGTATTGAAGCTACAAATGGTGAGAAATATTTGTTAGGAGATATTGTGTCTGCCATTAAAAAAGCCTTTGGGGCATCGCCGTTACTGGTTTGCAAGCATGGCTCGCTGCAGGAACTCAGATTGTGCTTCTATAAGGATTTTACGGTTAGCTATTGCTTTTGACTAATGTTTAAGCTTTTGGTTTTAGAGCCTGGTTGGCTTGACTTCTGGAATAATCTTTTAACCCTAGAAAGCAGAAGTTTCTAAAAAAATGGATGTTCAGCAAACAAACAGTCTAAAGCTGTTCTTGTTATTGGAACTAGATGAGTTATTGGGCCCAAAAGCAGAAGCTCCAAGTTGAAGCTTCTGCTGTAGCAAGAAGCGGTTACGTTGATTTTAATGGAAAAGCTTTTAGAGCTTCTCTTCTTGAACAACACTTCTGCTCTAACCGTTTCTTGTTATTGGAAGCTAAATGAGCTCTTAGGCCCCAAAAGCGGAAGCTCCAAGTTCAAGCTTCTACTTCTGCTGTAGCAAGAAGCTTTTACGTTGATTTCAATGGAAAAAAGCTATTTTAGAGCTTTAAACATTTCTTTTCAAACAATACTTCTGTAGAATATTGGCGTACCAAACTAATAATAAAACTCTCTTTATTACAGACAAAATAACTCTCACATATAAATTATTCTAACTCACACACTCACTAATACATACACCCAAAAGACTACAAGCCTCACACACTCACTTCACTACTTCACTACACCTCGCAACACTTCCTCACCTCACACCACTACTCACACCCCTTCTTCACTACTTCATCTCACTCTTCACTCTCACACACACACTTGGTGTGGAGGCCTCAACCTACATACATGAGTACTCTAGAGTATTCTAGAGCACTTATTTCTAGAACTTTCTAAAGTGCTCTATTAGCAAGTAGAGAGCACTTGTTTCTAGAGTGTTCTATAAAGAGAGAGAATACTTATTTCTAGAGTACTGTAGAGTGTTTTATTAGCAAGTAGAGAGAACACTTGTTTCTAGAGCACTCTAGAGTGTTCTATATAAGAGAGAGAGAGAGAGTGGCCTCTTTCAATACTCCCCCTCAACTCTAACTCTCTTTTAATGTTGCTCTGCTGAGCATTCCTAATCAGTTTCAAAACTCTTCTTTGCGGTGCTTAGTTCTTTGGTGAATATGTTGGCTATTTGCTCTTCTATTTTGATTCTGCTTCAGCACCTGGATCTCTTCGTCCATCGCGTTCCTCCACTCCTTGCTTGTAACTGCTTCTTTGTAGGAAGCCGGCTTCTTTGGAGTCTCTTCTTTTTCGGCGATAGCAACATTTGCATACTTAGGATTAGGTTTTCTTTGCCTAGAGTATCTTCGTAACTGCGTACCTATATCTTCAAGCTGGCTTAGTCGATCTTCTTCTGGGTTTTGATAGTGCACGTCAGTTCGCCAAGGTTCTGGAGACTTCTGGAGTTGCCGCTCATCATTGGTTGACTCCGTAGAAAGTTGACCACTTTCTTCTTGCTCTGACATCGTTTTCTCTTCTTCTGTACTTGCTCTCCAAGCTTTTCTTATAGCTTGATTTCTATTTCAGAGTCTAGCAGTATAGCTTCTTGTGGTGACCACCAGGACGACGCTTCATCAAACACAACATTTCTTGATGTGTAGCAGTGACCAGTTATTGGATCACAGCATCCCCACCCTTTTCTTTCACTGTCGTACCCGACGAAAATACACCGTATCGCCTTCTTGTCGAATTTGCTTCGAAGATGGTCCGGTACGAACACATAGCACACACATCCAAAGACTCAAAAATAACTTACTGCGGGTTTGATTTTCCACAGTACTTGATAAGGTGAGATGAATCCTAAGTTTGCTTGAGGCAGTCTGTTGATGACGTGCTGTTGTTCTCATACATTCTGCCAAAATCTGCTTGACGCATTCTTTGCATGCAGCATGCTTCGGCAAGTTTCTGCTAGATGTCTATTCTTTCTCTCAGCTATACCATTTTGTTGCGGAGTGTGTGGGCACGTAAGCTGTCTCCTTATTTTGCACTCTCACAAATAAGCTGAGAACTCTGTTGATATATATTCACCTCCATTATCCGTGCGCAGGTATCGTATTTTATGACCTGTTTGGCCTTCAACTTTTTCTTTAAATTCTTTAAATTTTTGCAGCACTTCAGATTTTTCTTTAATAAATATACCCAAACGTACCTTGAGTTGTCGTCAATAAACGTCGCCATGTAGTGCATGTCGCTAATTGATGTTTGCTTGACTGGTCCAAAAACATCAGAGTGCACGAGCTCGAGCGGTATCTTGGCTCTATATTTGGATTCAGGGAAGTTGATAAGCCTTACCAAACTGGCATCCCGCGCAGATTTTGTCTCCGCGTACTTCAAGTTGAGGTAAACCCTTAAGCATGCCGCGCTCCATCATGATTTTCAGTTTGTGATAGCCCACATGTCCCAGTCTTGCATGCCACAAATCAACAATCTCACATTTTCGAGTCTTTTCTACGTATGTTGATTCTGCAGACATTGCGTAGATAGACTCTACTTTCTTTCCTTCCATGATTTGTATACCTGATATCTTGGGACTGTGAAATATCTTGACATCTTATGGCCCAAATACTACATAATTGCCCGATGCAGTCAGTTGTGATACTGATAGAAGATTTTTCTTCATACCTGGGACATGATAGACGTTCTGTAGTTGTACATGATGTGAGCTGAATCTGGGTGTGATGGTCATCTTTCCTATGTGGGTGATTGGCAGCTTCGAGTTGTTAGCTGCCACCACTACTCTTCCTCTTTTATATTCTGTTGTGCTGAGCAGCTTGTCTCTATCACCGGTCATATGATTGGAACATCCAGAATCGATGATCCAATCTGTACTGTAATTCACCTCTTTTGGATTTTCTATTATTGTGAGTGCATATACTGGTACCTGCTTTAGTAGCCTTTCCTTCTTAGCACCTGGCGTTATTTTCTCTGCAGCAGTGTCTTCTGACCTTTGTTCTTCGAGAGCCTCCTCCTTGTTTGAAGGACAGTCTTCTTTTGACTCTATGATGGCAAATGAGGCTTGAGCATCCCACTCTTCTACACTTTTGTATGCTGCTTGATGATAACTTGACGTTGCCATATTGCCTTGTACTTGTTTCTTCTTGTGCCAACAGTTTCGGGCGAAGTGTCCTTTCTTGCTGCAGTTGTAACACTCTCCGCTTCGCCGCCTGTCGTCTTTAAACTGCCAGGTATTTTGCTCCTTCTGGTTGTGGACTCCCCCTGTAAGGTGGCTCTCTCCCAACCTTTGTTTTGACCCACTGAACTCCTTCAGCGGCTTCACATTTGTTGGCCCTCCTGTTGCTCGACCTTTTTTTCTACTGCTGAAGAGTGCCTCCTTTTCAGTTTTCAGTGAGACTCAAGCCGTCTGTTTGGCTAGAGCCTCCTGATTAGCCAGTAAATTTTCTAGCTCCACTAACGTTGGTTGAGTGGGCCAGACTCGAATAGCAGTAATGAACTCGTTATATTCCGGTTTTAGGCCGTGAATAATAATTCTCTTCATCCGTTGGTCACTTATTTTTTACTCTGGATCTAATTGGAAAATTTCACGGCTGAGAGATTTTACCTTCATGAAGTACTGGCTAATCGTCATGTTGCCCTGAGATATCGTCATCAGCTCATTCTCCAGCAGTTGAAGTCGAGCATCGTTTTTCTTTGAAAATAACGAGGCAAGGGTGTCCTATGCAGCCTTGGGTGTATCTGTTTCTTTGATATGCTCCAGCAGCTCTTCTTCGATTGTTGTCTTCAGAACGAACATCGCCTTCCCTGCCTTGATACGCCACTTTCTGAACAGTTCTGCTTTCTCCTTCGGTGGTGGAGTTGTTTCAGCACCACCGATTACCTCCCACAAGTCATGCCCTTGTAGATAGGACTCAATGCAGGTTTGGCAATAACCATAATTATGGTTATTTAGCTTCTTAATTCCGCTAGTTGTACCAGCAAGATCTGCCATAGTGATTTGGTGATTGCCCAGCAGTCAACCAAGTAAGTCTGGTCCCAGACCAACCAACTTCACAGTCCCAGACTGTGCACCAGCAGAATCTCTGCTTATATCGGTATTTAACTGCCTGGACTAGCAAAATATCACCGACTAAACTAGCAGAATATTTCCTACAATCTGGCTCTGATACCAAATTGTAAAATATTGGCGTACCAAACTAATAATAAAAACTCTCACATATAAATTATTCTAACTCACACACTCACTAATACATACACCCAAAAGACTACAAGCCTCACACACTCACTTCACTATTTCACTACACCTCACAACACTTCCTCACCTCACACCACCACTCACACCCCTTTTTCACTACTTCATCTCACTCTTCACTCTCACACACACACTTGGTGTGGAGGCCTCACACCTATTTATAGGCCTCAACCTACATATATGAGTACTCTAAAGTATTCTAGAGCACTTATTTCTAGAACTTTCTAAAGTGCTCTCTTAGCAAGTAAAGAGCACTTGTTTCTAGAGTGTTCTATAAAGAGAGGGAATACTTATTTCTAGAGTATTCTAGAGTGTTCTATTAGCAAGTACAGAGAACACTTGTTTCTAGAGCACTCTAGAGTGTTCTATATAAGAGAGAGAGAGTTGGCTCTTTCAACTTCTGCATAAGCTTTAACTAGGCCAAATAGGCTCTTAGATTAGTAAATATGTGATTTGTTGTGGTTTGGAAGGTCTTCAACTTAAAGAAATGCCATTGAACTTTTTCCTGGATTTCAATTTTTATATTTTAGATAATTCGGAACTTATTTGAAGCACAAATATTTGTTTCTATTGACAAACTAATGATAATATGCCATACATTGACGTTGGGCCTGTAGTAATTGATAAATAGCAGTCTGTCATCTAGCAATCGTATGCATTTGCTTGCTAGTCAAACTGATCGTCATAGAAAGCATTTATGTGATCTTTCTTTAGCCTGTTCCCGCTATTCGGCTCCACTGGTTTTATATTTTCTTTCTTTCAATAAAATTTTCCATTTACTTAGTAGATCCTTAATATTCAGTAATATAAAGAGCTTATTCGCGGTGCCATAGCCTCCTTTAAGTGAGAAACGAGTTTTTATTTGATGCCTCATAGGTCATCTGAATGCGGGACATTAACTTTGAACAGTATACTCTCTGGATGCTTTCTTGCTTGTTTCGAAACTGAGAACTTGCGTGATGTTTATTATTTTGCACATCTTTGCAGCCTCGTGATTGCGTAATTGGATCAAATATTGTAGACGACTCACCGAACTCGAGAAACTCTTGCCCTCGATACATCAGTTTGCCAACATATACATTTCCATGTAAGTATCTTCAGACAACATTTCAGTTTGCTTGCCACTTGCAGCATGTTGAAAGAAAAAGTTAGTTTGTAGCACCTTTCTTAAAGTAGCAAAATTGTTACCGTAATGCTCAAAATTTCTTTCACTTTGGCACAACCTTATCATCGTAAGTCTCATGCTAATATTAATGAATACGGAGTGCAGTTCCGGTTATTGGAGAGACCAGCGGAGCAATCGCCCGGCTGGCCAGGAAACATCCCGAGCTCTTCGCGACATCATAAGTACTTGAGACTTAAAAGTTCGGGGAAACCAAGTACAGTAAGATCGAGATCTACAGTAAGATCGAGATGTCATGTAATATATGTAACAGTTCTATAGGTGCTCATCATCGTTAGCATTTGCATTCCTTTACTAGGTGGCATATTTGAAAAGAAGTGAGTCGTATGTTACTGAAATTAAGGTGTATATGTGGGCACTTCGTCACTACTTGGTGTGCACACTCGCTTTAGAATTCCAACAACTATTGTGACGATTTAGAACCGCAGATGTCGTATCTGATACTGGGCTAAAATATTGTTTTTGCTTCCTTGCGGCCTTGCGGGCTTCGAATGAAAAGCTAAAATAAGTTTTTACACTCGGCGAGTAGCAGGTCTCCGCAGGCTTTCTAGTTTGCTTGAAGACCACGTGCTTATTTGAATTTATTTGATTCTATCTAATTATAAGTTATTTTAATTATTAAATCTTGGATTGAAAGAATATGAAAGCCATCCAAACCCTCACTCATATATTCATCTTCTCTGTTTACCTTTTTTTAAAAAAATGATACTACCAAACTGGCACCATAAAATCTTGATTCATTCGAAATGTTGCTTCTATAACACAATCACTCACTTGGATGGAATAGCAAATCAGAACTTGTTGATTCTTCTTGGGCATCGAATGATACTGGTGGTTTACGTAATGACTATCATGCACTACAGTATTTCACCATTCTGAGAACCAGTTACAAGGCTAAACTAAATAACTCTTTCTTTCATCCAACAATTCTCAATAGTGATTGTTGGCCCTCTAGAAGTGTATCTTTACAGATTCGAGATTGCAAATGACGGTGCCTCTTCTATGCTGGATTTGACGAAGTCGATAGCCAGCACTTACCTCGTAGTATGAAGTGCCACATCAATGCATCTTCGATCTGCAAATGGATAGAATTCAAGGTCTCAAGCCAGTCTGCAGCGCCTGCAATCATGCGGACATGGGACACAATCCCTTTATTCTAATGGTAAGATGATAACAACAGTGAAGTAATGCGCGAGCAAATACCGATTGCGATTTGGTCCCTTCCAATGCCTCAACCTGAGCTCACTAGTAGTTTGTAAGTTTCTATTGTTCATTAGTTTCAGTTGCATGATCCCTACCAAACTTCAGAGATTTCCGATAACAAATGAAATGAAGGATGACATTACGAAATAGTATGTTTAAGTTCATGGATTAACATACTTTAACGGAAAGACTAGGGACTAAATTGTAATTCGCCAAAAGCTCATGTACGGGAGAATTTAATGTCCGAGTGAAGCATACCATACTAACACCATGCCGTCTTGACGGGGGGAAACTGTCACAAGTCTTGCGCATGGGAATTAAAACGGAGGAGCGACCGCTGTGGCATCAACCCATGAAGGTCTCTTTGCATTGTAGTAGAAATGTGCTATCATTTGCACCAATTCTTCTGCACTTCTCATCTCTACAAATCCAAAACAAGCAAACAAAAGGAGGTAAACATTCGTCTGACTTGTATATCAATATATTGTAAGCACCCAATAAACTGTGGAGAAAAAATGAGAATAGGTAAATTAGGGATTAAATAATCTAAATAAGATAAACCACATCAAATATCAAAGTATCCAAAAACATGATGTTAGTAATGAATATCTTGCACAACAATGTATTTACAGTACCTTTCTCCCTATACAAGATCTTGTTCCCTTTCAGGAATAACAATTGCGGGCATTCCTTGACCTTGAGTGCATATGCCAAATCTGTCTCAATGTTGATATCAATCTTGACTGTCTGCACCACATAGAGAACAGTTCTATTGTTTGACCAAATGAGAAATAAGAAAAGAAATAACAGTGTCTGAGTTTTATACAAAAATAATAAAAACCTGAGAAATGAGTATAAATATATGCATACCCTAGGAGGTAGTCTATCCTTAGCACTCCAATACACTTTAGCTGCCTTTTCCAACTCTTTCAGAAGCTTCCAATTATCAGCTGCCCTGTGAAGGAGTAGCATCAACCAATCAGCAAATAGAGCAAAAATATAAACAAAAGCTTCCTTGGTAATATTAACATCTTGCTGGCTCAATTACGGCACAATCTGTTGCTATAAAATTTTATTTCAGGATATGGATAATTAACTGCAACTTGTTTTGTTTCTCCTGCATAGTTAGGATTTGCGTACTAAAAACCAAGTGAGTGCGTGTTAATTAAGTGTTATTATTGGTCTGGGTAAATTTAATCTCCTTATTCTTGATTGAATAGTCAATTTAGCATATATACAAACTATCTATAAATTTCTAATAATTAAACGGCTAAACTGCATATGCACCCATAGATGCATCCATAGACCACATATATGCTATATGGTAGGTCAGTCGCATGCAGACAACTGAATGCTATTTAGCACATAGTAGTTTGACTACTGAAAAGGGAGTTGATGAAGATTAATCACTTTAGTGATCCTGCTAAAAGGAGGTGATCTTATTGACTACAATCCAAATAATAATAAAAGAGGCATACATATCAAAATTTGGCCCTCCATTAAGAGTAAGATGCCTAAAGCATAAAAACAAGAATTAAGGATCTCTACATATTGGCCAGCAAACAAGAAGTACATCTTCGGAAAGTTTCCTAATGCAACACCTGAGAAGACAAGGTAAGAATCAGTATTACCTTAAAAGATCGACAATCAACATACACAAACCTTTTCAGAAGAGATGCAATCGCCAATAAACACTCTAAGCTGATGTGCGTCTAACAACATTGAGTGCTCAATAGAACACCAATCATTTTGGTGCAAGTTTCTTAAACCTGTCAAAGCTCCAAAACTAAGGGTACCTCATAAGTGCATAAATATGTTTTCAAAATTGGAACGTTTCATCAATTTCAAGCACGTGATTTGACGATGTTTAACGCTATGAGGTTTCTCATCATAGTGTTTGCACTAGTCCAAACAAAACAGACTGTTCTTGCGTTTCTTTCCTCCGACAACTACTCGATTGCAATCAATTGACACGATAATCGGTTATATTACTTTTGATTACCAGGTAATAATACCATCTCCTACACATAAAGGAGGAACATGATGCATGAACTACTTCTCTATCTACAAATAACAATTAGATGTGAGCAAAATAACCTCTTGTAGCGCTCGAAGACTAGAACGACGAGAGGGCTCGGATGGAATGCGAAGCTCTCCCACTCCAAGCAGTTGATCTCCTTCACCCACCCTTCCTCCATCTCCCCCTCCCAATCGATCTCCACGCCATCCACAACTACATTCCTGATCGGATGCTTCTCAAAGTACTCTGACGACCGTATCCCCCACCCGATGTCGGCATCCAACGGCCAATCCGGATCCTCCTCCTCCACCACCACCTGATTCTTCTCTTCCTCCTCCTCTATGCTCTCATCTCTGCTCTTTAGAACTTCCTCCTCCTTCCCCTCCAAAACCCCCGCGTTCTTCTCCGGTATGGCGGCGAAGGTCCGCTCGAGGCGGTCTCGGACGAAGTCCTCCACCGCCGCCGCCTCGCTCCGGCGCCCACGGCGCGGTTTCCGGGGGATCGTCGACGGGAATTCGCCGGCGCCGGTTGTTTCCGGCGGGGGTTTGGGCTTTGAACGGCGTTTTTTAGGGTTAGGTTTAGGATTAGGGTCAGGGTTAGGGATGGGATCGGAGGTTGCTGACGACGACGACGACGCGGAGGGAGGCGAGGGTTTCGACCGGAGTCGAGGGGTCGTGGAAGAGATGGAGAGGAGCGGAGAGGGTTTAGGGTTAGGGTTAGGGTTTGGGGGGAAGGGTAGAGGAGAGGAGGGTTTAGGAAGGAGGAGTGTTTGCTGAAGCAGCATCGTCGCGGGAAAATGGACGCTGCGGTAGCCCCGGAGCTCACAAAAACACTGATAAATAAAGAATTTGATGATGATTCTGTTTCTTTAAGTATGTGGTGGGGTGTAATTTTAACTTGACTCGGATTTTATTTTAAAATTGTAAATTTAGTTTGACCCAGATTTTGGTTTTCTTGTGATTATTTCAATTTTATTAAAGTGTTAGCATATATTATTTGAATAATTCATTTCATGAACTATAATCTAGTAAAAAATTAACTTACATTAGATCGGATATTGAGTCCGCTGGTGCTTTTAAAAGCACAAAACAATTGATGCTGGTAAGATCTATCTTTTTGATTATTTTTTACCCATTAGGTCATTTCATTTCTGCAGCAATTTGAGATTGATAATGAAAACAGTTCTAAGTTCTTCATTCATTGCAATTTACATTTCTAGTACTTGAAATACAATATTGGAAAAAGAAAAAGCTCTTGTTGAATTTTACAGGTGCTTTTTACTGTCCCAGTATTAACTAACTCACTTGCTTCAGTTTTTTGGGCTATGCAAAAGAACTACTAATCCCCACTCTATTATACTGGAATGTCATTCCACCGCTGCCATTTCCATTCTACAGAAGAACAAAAAGGTATTCAAAACATAGTCGATGATTGTCTGAAGCTCTTATCGAACTTTCGAAATGTTCAAATACGTCACATTTATTATAGAGAATAGCCACAAAATAACGGATACCTCAACGTATTGTGAGTGATAGCATAGTTTTTGAAGGGTTATAAAACTAGTTACAACAAGTAGCTCTTTTAGATCCAAAAAAAAAAAACCCTGTTTATATTCAATTCACGAGTTTGGACAATACAGAATGTGAATTGTTGATGATGGCATAGAGTTTGCTAGCGATGAAGAGATAAAAGTAAAGTGAGACAAGCAAAATTTCCAACTACATGGAATGCTTGTGGTTTTGAGATTCAAAAATGAACAATGGTTTTAGAAGAAAACTTTTGTCATTGAACTGGCTTTCCTTTCTCCCTCAGCTTAGCAATTGTTTCTTTCATGGCCTCCTTCCGCTTCTTGCTTGCCAGGACTTTGGCCTGCACACCACTCACATTTGGGTCCCTCTTCTCCTCCTGCGGAGTTGGCGGCGGCGGAGGCCGTCTCTTCGCGGCCGACGCGCTT
Organism: Ananas comosus; assembly: GCF_001540865.1. Classification (NCBI taxonomy): domain Eukaryota; kingdom Viridiplantae; phylum Streptophyta; class Magnoliopsida; order Poales; family Bromeliaceae; genus Ananas; species Ananas comosus. The sequence goes on along the minus strand of NC_033625.1, from coordinate 5,531,512 downwards.
TCGGGAGTCGACATCGAGCCAAATCCAGCAGTAATCAAACCATACATAAAAATCCTAAAATCACAAAAAGGAAACAAAAGAAAAGGTGAGAGAGAGAAGTCACATTGCTTACTACTTTTCCTACCATATTATTATGGATTATTAGAAGCATATTCTGAAAGAATAGGAACATACCTCCTGTGGTTAAATTGAATGGCCAACTTGTCAGAATGAGCCTCAACTCTATGGAATGAGAATGAACAACTATTATTCTGAGTTCTAGATAGGGGTGGTGAAGTACAAGATGTAGGAGGGGGCACCAGAGAAGGGGTCATGTTTCTGAACTTTTGCTGGATTTGCTTGGCTCAAAGACAAGAAGTTTCAAGTATACCAATGTTATGCAAAATGGACCACTGAGCAGATAAAGTTATGGCCCACACGTGGAATGGGGACTGCTTTCCATTGGTTGCCCTCAAGATAAGGTGTCACCAAGAGATCAGCATATACCTCTTGCTACCTTTATGCACATAGCATCCCTATTTACTTATTGTTGGCTTTTCCATGTATATGTAACAACTTCTCTATTTCGAGAAGCAGGACTTAAAAAGACAAAAAGAAAAGCTACTTCTGCAGTGATGAAAAGCTACTTCTGTTTCTCTTATAGACTAAACCTATTGGACGAATGTTAGTTCTAATAGCTCTACTCAAATAGCATTTCTGACCAAGCCAAAATAGGCTTTGTCCCTATAAACTATTTCGGTTGTCTTTCTTCCTCCCAATATTTTCAGTTAATCTGCCAAGTCACCCTATTCGATCTCTAACAGCAAGAATTTCGCAAATTCCAAAAGAGCAAGGATTGCAGTGCCAATGGCAAGGGGCATGTGAGTGTGCCATAGCCATGGCACGGCATGCCAACACACCTCGGCACACACCCCGCTTTATATGTTGGCACAGTTGTGCGCCAATTACGTTAAAAAAGTTCAAGTTCTGCGGAAACAGTCGGGTGGAATGGTTATATTTACAACTTTAGAAACATATATAATAAACTTAAATTTGTAGAGACAAATGAGCAATCTTCAAAACTTCCAGGGTAATATTTTCAAATACCCAGAACCAAAATTACGTCCAAGTGAATCATACCTCTTATGCTCCTTGGGACGTTCCTTGGTGGATTTAACTGGAATTAGGTTAGCACGAATGGCGGCATGCACCTTTTTGTACATCTCTTCCATATCATCGGACTCGATCCCCTTCTTTATATATTCATTGAAGTGGGCTTGATACTTTTCAGGTTCATCTTCCATAGGAGTCTGGAAAGATGGGAGAAAGAGACAGATGAGGAAGGGGCCACTGTTGAATTTTGAAAGAAAGCTATAGATTAACATAAACAAAATGCAATAAAGAATAAAATGAAAAGGAAAATTATAGATAACTGCAACAGCAGTAAATACAACAAATGACAAGGGGATTACCATGACTTAAACAAATAGGGGAATTTTAGAACTTGTACAATTGCATTTTCCTACAAAAATTCCATAAGTTGCAAAGTCATCCAATCCATGGGGAGTTGTTGTTTTTATATTTTTTTTTTTTAAAAAAAAGTTCCCTAAGGCAGGGATTTAATGCAAGGAAACACATATATAAGAAAATAAGTTTTTGAAAGGCCTATATGACTATTTAGATTTTTGGTACTTATAAATAGTTAGTTTATATAAATAGATTTTTAGTATTTATAGATGGTTTACACACACTCTCTACAAAATGTACATGTTTCGCTCGATGACCAGACGAAGGATAATAAAACAAGGAATCTTAACATTTAGAAAGCAGATACTCAAAAATATAAATACTAAAAATCACCATTCAAAAATTGATGAAATACTAAGAAATAGGATGAAATAACAGTGAACAATTATTACTGACCCTCATGTAAGAAGCAACATGACCACGAAAGATATAATTGTGATGAACCTCCACGTCTAGCTGTTTCTAATCCTTTTATACCCAGCAAAACTCTTGTCGCTATGGGGAATGTCTAGACCACCACCTAAGGCTCCCTGCAAAAAATAACAGAATAAAGGAGAGGAAGCATATGAAAAAGAAAAGTTGGAAGGATTATCTAGCCTTAAGGAACTTGATGAGGAAGAATCTCACACATTTGACAAAGATAGGTTGTGAATTAGCTTGCATGGTGGGAAACATTTTCGATCAAGCAACAATTATCCACAGCATCAAGGAGGAAAAATAACAACATGAAATTGATTTTTTACGTGTAATGGAGCATAGGAGCATTAACATATTGAGAACATGACAACTAAACATTCCACTTATTCATGAAATCAAAACAAGTGTCAGATAATAATGAGTAAAGAAGCAAGATAAACCTTAGGAGAACCAAATACGTGATGTCCTGTTGTTGTCCTAACGAGGGCAACGTCAAGGAGCGCACGGAAGGGCCTCCTGCTCTCTGCTCGTTCAACAGAGAAGTCTTCTCCAGTGGCCTGCAACAATATATGGACTGATCATACATTTACAAGAAGAGGTACAAAACTATATCAATGATAAAGGTAAAATGTATGGAGAATTGCCGTATGATCCCAAGAACTCGACTTGTCCTGAACTTTCAACACTTTAGTCCATGAACTCTCCTGTATATAGCAAGCCCATCTCCAGTTGCTAAAAGCATTTGACAAAGGTGACATTTTCTTGTAAGTGAACTTTTTAATCCTGTTTTAGTAGACTGAAACAAAGAAAACATTTTACAGGAACAGGGAGGAAATAGTCATTTACGGGAAAATTTAGCTTCTCTTGTAAAAATCCAGGGGCTAATGTGAGAAAGTTTAGTGAGTTGTGTTAAGTGAAAAGTTCAACAACTTAGTCACTAATAACACAATAGCACAAGGACAATCCATGAAACTATATGTAATTACATATGCAGGAATTGAAAGGATACCTTTACATCGCCCTGATATTCTTCGTCCAGTTCAAGTATCTTCAAGACACGGCGTGCCAAGAGAAGCCCGGTGCAGTAAGCTGTGCATCACAGTTAAAAAGCAAAATTTTATCAAAATAAAAAAAAAAAAAAAAAATCCAAATTGCAATGCATGCTACCTAGAAGTTTTGTAAGAGTGTAAAACAACCTGCAACATAATTGGTGAGACACACTTCAAGGCCATACTGGGGCAACTCATGGGAAAAGCAGCTGCTAGGACTAAATCACCAGCAATTCTGGATGATATAATTTGTGCAATAATGTCTTCGTTGGTCTAAAGTTAATTTAGGACTCAAAACAGATTACCACATAAGAATATGTTTTTCGGAACAAACAAATAATTCAGTAACTTCAGGATACAAATCGAACAACAAAGCGGTATTTGGGCATGTTGTATTTGTTCTTATCCTGGTTATTCTTGCCCTGTAATCAGTCTTACCCCCTGTGAATTCAAGAACAAAAAACCCATCAAGAATAAAACACATTTACGCATTATTCACCTGCTGGCAAACTGTACTTTCATCAAAACCATTGAAAAGTTTAAAACATCAAAAAAATGCCCTTGCATTTGTAGCAAGAACTCTAATAAGTGCCCGCTGAAAAATTTGCACATTACTTTCATAGATGTCATATGAAAAAGCATTTACGAAGAACATGTGCTTTTACAGGGGCGCCTTAATATTCAAACTTTGAGGGGGCATATGCAAAATTTTCAAACTCTCAAGAGGAAGAGGTTAGTATGAAATGTCCCCAACAATAAAAGATGTGAGGTGAGATTGGTCACACGTCGTCTTCTCTTGTACTTCACTTGGAGTTGCTTAAAATAAGCCTTAGTTTACTGGGTCTTCACGAAGGCCTAAAACAAGTGCAATTGGACTCCGTTAAATCAACATACAAAACAACAACGGATAATGGACGAAACGACAATGACGAACAAATGCAACCCAATTACACCACAATCACTCACCATTTATTCCTAGCCTTTATCTTTTACAAAAATAATACACAAAAGAGAAAGTAAACACTAGAATTAATCATCTATTAATAAAAAATTAAGTATGAACATCAAATTACAAGACATATCTTAACAAAAGCTACAATTTTGGAGCTTACTATCCAGAGAATCGTATTGAAACACCTCAAACACGCAATACAACATACAAACAAAAACCATATCATCCAATGAGGTCTATATCATCAAAAGAAGCATAATACTAACCAAAAAAGCGCTAATGAGCAATATCACAAGATTTTAGGCTGTAATCTTGTTTAAACCAGTCAAAATACAAGATTGGAAACTTACATTACAATATCAAACACGGATTTATCAGGAAAACTGGGAGAAAATGAATTACAATATGACATTTCGATCGAATTCGAGCAAAATTAAGCATTGGAAATAGAGAATGGGGCGATCGCATACCATCTCTCCTCTTCTTCGTTTTGTCCTTCGTGGCGTGTGTGAAGGGTTTAACGCGCGATTTACTTGGGCTTTTTGATCGAGCCCAAGGAGAGACGGTACGGACGGCTGTGATTAAAGGACGAGATGGACGGTTCTGATCGCATCAGACGATCGTTATTTGGGCTTATAGTGGGCCTAATTCGGCCCATTATCGGTGGCATATAAGGCATTTTCAAATGGAAATTAGGCCTAATAATTCCAGGGCCCACTTCCCAATTTTTTATAACAACCACCCCCTCTCTCCACAGTAATTATTCTATTTTGATAATAATCGTTAATTAAAAAATAAAAATCTACATAAGAACTGGAGATCATTTTGATTCGGCTACTTAAGCTAGTATAGTTATATAAATTAAATACAAATGCTAATTAACCTTTTAAAGATGAATGACAAAGTTAAATTTAAAAAAGAAAAGAGTTATTAATTATCTCAAATCAATAAATTGAAAGAGTACATAGCAAAATTGAAATTTTTAAAAGTTAGATAGTTAGATCAAAATTAGTAGTAGTTGAGATAAGTTCAATAAATTTTGAGCAAATAAAAATAATATTTGAACTATGGACCAATTGCAAATCTATACATGAAAATTAATATGACTTTTTTTCTTTTTTGAGAGAGAGAGAGAGATATAAATTTATTTTTAAAAAAAAATAAATTTAGCTAAAAATATGAAACAATTAGAATTTGAACTTATAATCTTATACCAATCATTAAGTTTTTTACCAATTACACTAGATACTGTCAATAGATCTTTAATATGATGATATCAAGAATATTTCAGTTTGTCAAAAAAATAAAAATTTTTACCCTACAATTATGAAAGTTAAAAAGATAGACTAAAGTTGCTAAATGTGAAAAACAAAAAAGAAAAAGAAAAGAGGATTATGCTTTGCCTGTCTCAAAAACTTCTATAACTGCCACCCTTAGTTCGGCTAGTTGAATAATATTCTATACTATGAAGAATAAGTTTTCAATTTAAATCCTATATTAAATAAAAATAAGTTCATATGTATGTTTTACAGGTAATTTCTCTTTATCTTTAAATATGAATCAATTAGAATTTGAAGTTGAAACATCAGATATCAACTATTAAATTCTTTGTTACTTGCACCAGTAGCGGTCAATATAATAAAATCATTATTAATGTGATAAGCTGCAACAATTCGAAATTTATATAATAAATTCACAATTCTCACAAAGTTCAAGTGACACGAATCAAATTAAACCAACGCTTGGTCCTGATTTTTGCACTCCCCCACTTTCTCAACGGCTCGCGAGACAAATGCTCCACAGCTACACCAGAAAAGGAGATTGAAAAAAAAAAGAGGGGGAAAAACTAGCCGTTGGAGTCAACTAAAGCCTCCAACGGGCACCTCCTCTTTCCCCACCACCAACGGTCACATTCCCACCTCTCTCCTATTTAAATTTGAATCCCCTTCACCTTCCATTCCCATTCTCACTCAAACCTTCTCTCTCTCTCTCTCTCTCTCTCTCTCTCTCTCTCTCTCTCTCTCTCTCTCTGTGTTGTGTGTAAAACCCAATTCCAATTATAATCTCTCTAATGGGGGTGTTCTCAACCTACTCATCATCGCCCTCGGACGCGGCGTCGACGCCGCACACCCACAAGGTGTTCCTCCTCTGCAACTACATCCTCCTCGGGGCGGCGTCGAGCTGCATCTTCCTCACCCTCTCCCTCCGCCTCCTCCCCTCCCCCTGCGGCCTCCTCCTCATCTTCCTCCACGCCCTCACCGCCGTCGGCGCCGCAGCGGGCTGCGCTGCCTCCCGCGGCTCCGCGCGCTGGCACGCCACCCACATGGCCGGCACCGTCCTCGCCGCCATCTTCCAGGGGGCCGTCGCCCTCCTCGCCTTCACCCGCACCCCCGACTTCCTCACCGAGCTCCGGTCCTACGTCCGCGAGGAGGACGCCGAGGTCATACTCAAGATGGTCGGCGGCCTCGGCATCGCCATCTTCATGCTCGAGTGGATGGTGCTCGCCCTCGCCTTCTTCCTGCGGTTCTACGCCGTCGTCGAGGGCGGCGCCGATCACCATGAGGCGAGGATGAGGAGCGCCAAAGTCGGGAATGAGGAGAGTTTGAAGGATTGGCCCTGGCCTTTCCAGGTTTAAATTTTTATGGAGGAGGAAGAGGAGGACATATATGAATTTAGTATCTATTTGTGATTGAGGTTTACTCATTTATTACTACATGTGTGCCATGGCAAATATGTATTTTGCTGTTATTTTGTAAGCAGTATTGATCTGCTCATTTATTATACTTGTTGTTTAGTGCAATGTATTCTTTTGCTGTAACTATCAGTTGTGTTTGTTTTTTTAATCAAGTAAAAGCTAGAAGATTGTATGACACTTTTGAGATTTGAAATAATATTAAAATTTTTTAATTTAACTATAGTATTTTAGACAGTGATCAAACCTAAGATGCTAAAAGAGTTAAGCGTGCTGTGACTCGAAAAATCTAGAATGGATAATCTTCTGAAAAAGCAGGTCGTCACAAAATTGTGCGTTTTTTTCTAATTAAAATTATAAAAAATATTGAATTGATCAAGAAAATGTACATGATATTGTTCTTTCTCTTCTTTTTCTCTTCACTCTAATATATGTTATATTAGTATATAGTATAAAGTATACAGTACAAGGAAACATATAAAAGGCCAGGTTCACTAATCACCAAAATGCAGTTAAAACATCCATCCACTCCTCACTTGAGTTTCAACAACATCTTTTGTATCAATCCAACAAAGCAATCAAAGCAATCAAATCCCAAATAAACACAAAAAAAGAAAAAAAAAAACAATCTCAAAAAGGTAAAGAAGTTTTTTTAGTAAACAACCACCACTACTATCTCCTGAACTTTTAATCAGATTTACTCGAGTCATTAAGCTTTTAATTTGGATATTTGACACTCAAATTTTTAGAAAAAGCTTCACTGCAGTCATTATATTACCTACTGTTGGAGAAAAAAATTAAAAAATTATCATCTGCATGTGATATATCCATGCATCTGTATATCATGAATCCATTCACACTTCATCTATCTCGTACTTTAATTCAATTATCTGATTCTCAACCACAAATAAATTACAAATTTTGTAGACGATTGAAATTGAAATACCAGATGATGCAAATTGTCCGAAAATATGTATCCAGTGAGACGCATATAATAACTCCAACAGCAAATAAAGATAATGATTAAAATAAAACTCTCCTCAACTATTTGAAATATTAGATGTCCAAATTAAAAATTTAAGGACCAAAGTGATATTTGAATAAAAGTTTAGGGAGTGGCAGTGAAATTTACCTTCAGCACCCTACTATTTAAACGGCCGCCTCCCGACCCCGGCGGGTAAGGAAACGGTCGAATCCACACTAAACCCGCTAATCGACAGCGTCGAGCGGTGCTTCCCCCTCCTCCCCTCCGCCGCGGCGGCGGCGGCGGCGGCGGCGATGGCGGAGGTGGAGGAGGAGGAGGGTGGCGCCGCCGCCTCCTTCGCGCCGCCGATCCAGCGCGCGAAGGAGAAAGGGCGCCGCCGCTTCTCCTCGCGGCGGCGGAGTTGGTGGTGGTCGGCGTGGTGGGCCCTTACCCTGGCCATGGCGGAGGCGGTGGGCGCCATGTAGTTGGGGACGCCGAAGGGGGGGCAGCTCGTTAGGCTATCGTCGTCCCTCACGGCGGCGGCGGCGGCAGCGGCGGTGGTGCGCCTCGACGGCGGATGGGGCCACATTCTGGCCGTGGTGACGGTGGAGGCGACGGAAGCGGGGCGAGGGGTAGCGGAATTAGGTTTAGGGTTAGGGTTAGGGTTAGGAGTGGCGCGGGAGGGGTGGGGGTCGGGTGTGGGGAGGTGGCGGTCGAGATGGGCCCACCGCCATGGGTGGTGACCGGAGTGGAGGAGGGTGGCGGTGGCGGCCTGGGCGGGGATGGAGCTCTGTGGCGGCTTCAGGAAGGAGACAGAGGAAGAGGGAAAAAGAAAATGGTCACTTTATTCTTAATTGTTCAATTAGTGAACTACGCAATTAGCTTAAAAGCTGTTGTTATGCTGCTTCATGGTAATAAAATGTTAAATCATATGAATACATCAAAATTTTGTTGAATTATTATTATTATTATTATTATTATCTAGAGATAATTTTACCTAGTGCTTTAATGCCATGTAAAATTAACTTGTATTAACTAACTTTGCTTATTAGATAGTCATAATTTATCGTTGATGCATAGTTGCATATGATTCTTTGTCAAATATTTCCCCTTATTTCATTTTACTGTTTATGAATAGCCACTTTATTTAAAGGTTCAAATGTTCTACTTTCATAGAGTGTCACTAACATCTTAAGCTTAGAGAATGCAATTGTTATATATGACATCTAAACAGTAGGTCCTGAGTAGTTCTACTTTCTTATGAGTGTCACTAACATCTTAAGCTTTGAGAGAATGCAATTGTTATGTATGACATCTAAACAGGAGTTTCTGAGTTGAAATCTAGTTGACGACTGAATTATTTAGTTGAAGCGAAAAGAGCTGTGTCCATTTGATCCAAGATTCATAGCATTGGCCTGCTAAAGGTCTCGAGTTCAGAGGTGAGGATATCAACTTAAGCTTTCATAGAAAATAGAAACTAGTAATTGATGCTTGATCATAGAGTAAGCCATAACCAGATATATACCTGGTGGGAGTAAGCATAGGCAATGCCTCTCTCCCTCTTAGTCACTGCCTCCACCTTTCTCCTCGTTCTGGCTTCTACCTCCTCCTTTGTGAGTATGCTATCATCCCATCCGTTGTGCCCTTCGGCTTCCAACTGCATGGCAAAATATCATCAAAGTCAAATAGTAACAACCTAATGTAAATGAACATAAAATCTTCCATTTTCTTTTTGACTGTTTGATCGGCTAGTATTTATAGGGTTCGAGTTCAAATATGACCCATGAAGTTTGATTCTGATTTCATTTACAACCAGTATTTCTGTGGTGTTTCAATATCTGTAATGCAATATTTTTGTACATATATTGTTACAAATGTTTGAAATTATACAGTTGCCCCAACAAGTTTGTATTTTCCTGCATATCCTTGAGAATTGTGTTTTAGTTGCAATCATGCTCCTACCTGGGGTACATATGCAAAACCATTTTTGCGTCTGTATTCTCCGCAGGGGCACATGTGCAAATTAGCCAGATTTTCAAGAACACACTTGTAAGTACCGCTTATGCATATTCACTGTGATACAAACGCATGAACTAAATATAGTTTACTCCATGAAGTTTCTCATGCATAATGTTTACATCCTTTTGATATGTGAATTGTTTGAGGAAATAAGTCAAGTCAAAAGTTATTTAATGTAGCAGTTTTCTTAGTTTAAAAATTAGACATTGATGCCAAAATATACTTTTATATGGTAGACAATTAGTAGGACATATTGCTGCACAGGAAGAGCTAAATTGGTAAAGTTGAAATCTGAGGATGTAGCTAAAATTGGGATGAAACTTCAGAGACTAAGTTTGTTTTTCTACTCAGAATAAAATATGGGATTGTAATAATCAGTATTCAGTATCGATGAATTAGTTTGTTAGTGAAAAGAAAATTAAGGAGTTTCTCACTTGGTAAGCGATACTATTCCACTTTCCAAAGGTGCTTTCTGTCTCCCTTTCACCCTTTGATTGTGACATATGCTGCTGCTTATGGCTTCTGATCTCCATCATCTGTAGCCTCCTCGCATGAATTTGTGATTGGATCCTCACGAGTGCCTGCATGTATCGCATCGTGTTCATTGTTTGCCGCTTCACGCTCACCCCTCTCATTACCCCTTGAAGTCTTATCAGTCCTTTTAACGCCCGATAATTCCTTCTCGCCTGCACCCAGTTAGCTCAATTCTTGACTCCTTGCAAATTCATGCATGATAAGAACAAACCAATATATTTTTCTGTGACTAACAACAAGATAAAAGGATAAAATCATCATGATGCATTCTAGCGTTTTGGTACAGTGTACTAAACTTAGACAGCAGCTTCTCTTAGTAACTATTCAAATGAAAGTTGTGAGATCCAACATACTATCCATTGAAACTTTTTGCATAAAGCTTCAGGACAAGATCCTCATTGTGAAGATCTATTACTCAATTTCATGAAGCGTCACATGGTCGGTACGATGGTCGTAGTTATTTTACCATGGAATTAAGTAACTAGATATGCTTGATATTTCTCTTATGCTGATTTAATTCGAATGAGAAGGAAAAGGAATAAAAGAGGTTAATGAGAGAGATAAATAAGTCTTAAGTAGTTAAGGTGATAATGATTACCAGATAACCTCTGTAGGCTGCTTGGATTTTTGTTGCTGAAATGTGTGCATGAGTTGGGGTTATTCTCGGTCTTGGTTTGTACATCTGAACCTTCTCACTGGAAACTTGATGGAGTACTCTATTCTGCCTCTCCCTGTACTGCCTCTCCCTCCCACTATCAACTTTCTTAGGAGGAACTTGATGTTCTCTATGGTGTTGTTCTTTCTGAGTCTCAATTTTCTTAGGAGACACATACTGTATATTGTCCTTTTTGTCAATTTCAATCTTTTCGGGGGCCAATTGATGTGTTGTTCTCTGTTGCTGTTGCTCCATCTCAGCATCTCCCAAAATCTTTTCAATGCTGCTTGGCTCTCTGTATAGGGGGATGAAGGAATTGACGTCTCCATGTTTTGATTTCCCAAATCCCCACTTTTTCTTCTCCTTTATGCTTCTTTTCTCCAAAACCTGCAATATTGGCAGCCCTTTTAGTCCAAGTTTTGTTAGAATTGTGCAATTTTTTCTTTTATTTTAATCATGAGAGGAATCTGCAAGATTTGCACTCCATTGCTTTCCGATTTAGTTTCTTTTCTCAGAGAGAAAAAACGGCTTGAATTCTGTTTAATTGCTTCTCCAAGTACTTACATTGGTTGGCTTATCTTTGGAGCTTGGGGCTAATGCCCTTTTCAATGCGGCAAACCAACTTCCCTTCTTCCCCATTTCCTTGGCATTAGGTCAATTTATCTCAGACCCTGGAGGTAAGAGTTAACAAAAGGGGGCGGCACTTATTATTACATTTTTATTCCATACTTGTCTATCTATTTATGATTTGTAACTAAAATGTATGGACATAGCAAAATAGAACATTTTACATATGTATATATAGTTTGTGTGTCTATTTGTGTGCTATATTTTGGATGAAACATACTTGAAGACACTGTTATGGAAATAGGAGTATTTTTAGTTTAAACAAGGTTAGAGAAAATCACCTTAGACCAAATGAGATTTTGCTTAGCTGTGGGTACACAAGCACAACTATTAAGGCAACATACCATACTCAATTCAGTTGGTCATTTTTAGTTAGAACACGAAACCCAAAAGACAGAGTCTATTTTTTTTTGTAATAGGCCATTAAAAAAGTCTCTCTTTCTGTTTCTAGATTTTTGCCATTTCTAAAGCTTCTCTCTTCCTGTAGCTTTTTACATTTGTTTACAAGGCCATTTGTTAGTTGTATATTTAGTATGACAATCATCATAAAATGTGTATTCATTATTTATCAGCACCTAACAATGAAAGAGCTAGAAGACAAAACAAACGAAGGTGGAGAGTTATGAGAACCGTGATTTTCTTTATGACATCCTTCAAACCATGAAGTAAAGTTGGTGACATGGATCAAAGATCGAATCTTCAGTAAACAGTACATCAAATTTCGGTGACGGATTATGACCACTGGAATCAAATTGTGGTACTGGAATCAAACTTAGTTTTAAATGCATGCTAAATGGTAAGGTTAACTTGCTTCATTGCAGAGTGTGATGGACATTAAGCTAATTCTGTAGCAGGATACCGTGTTTAATTCGTCTAGTGAGGTACAATATTGATAGGAATGGAATTATTTTAACATGTTATGACCAGAAACTTAGCTTCATTTACATAGACACTTCTTAGTATATCCTAGGACCTATTATTACTGAAAATTCCAAACTTAAATATGAATTGGAGAAAAGAATGGAATAAGCTGTATATGCCAACATTTCAAGACTCTATTTCTATGTGTGGAACAAACAACAGTGAGCACCATGCAAGTTGCAGAAACAACTGAATTTAAGCTAAAAGGACCTTGAAGAACCTTCTCTGGTATGCATCTATGTCAAAAGAATCCGATAAATGTTTATAGAATGAAGAATTTGAGAGTTAAAATTACCTGTAGTCACTATGAACACTAGATAAACCCATCAACTTGTAGGAGGAAACAAGGTACATAGCTGAACTTACTAGCTTCTGTTCTTCTTATATTAACTGCCTCTGTTGCATAAATATGACTTGGCTTTTCTTTTGGTTTTTTTTTTTTTTTTTCCTTCAAGGAACTTGGTATCTGGTTCTTCCTTGCAAGGATTATAGATCCCTTCTATTTTATGTCTGTTTCCTTTTCAGACTTTTTGTGTGACTTGTGGGGTTTTTATGTCTCTTTTGGATTGATGATGAAGGGGGGGATGGTGGCCACTTTCTCACTCCATGACCACCCAACTTATAACTTTACTTGATCAGAAAGCCTTGTAAGACAGCAATGCAGTAGGGAAAACACCTGATGGAACACTGTTGGTTGGATTCCTTTTAGCACTTAGATAAATGAAAGACAAACAACAACCAACAGAATATCTACTGTAGCCCAAATTAATTTACACCCTCTTCAATTTTTTTGATCTTTTGATTTGAGTTATTTTTGTCATGTAGATTAGTAGTTGTGGTTAAATCAACTGAGCTGTTGGCTATAAGGTGTCAACCATTGATGCACATTGTCATCAGCTAAAAAGAAAGTAAAGCAATTCAATCCAACAAAATCACTATCAAATTTTGTGAAATTCCCTATTTATTGATTAAAACAATCAAGAGTTGATGATATGTTGATGGGATATCAATAAAGAAGATGAAAGTTCAGGGCCTAATATAGAATGGCCTGTACTTGAGGGTTCTTAATACATATTTACCAAGGGAGTTTAATTAATTAATATACTCTTGTGTTTTCTCTTTTGTTTTTATATGTTCTTTAAGGCTTACCAAACTTATATCCTTGTTAATGCTGGGACCAAATGTCAAGCCTTTAATGTGGTTTTTAATTGTTTTAGCTTAAAAGGAAGTTTTGTATAGTGCCTAAATTAACTTATGTTTTTATACATAGCATTACTTACCAAAGTTGGTCATCTTTATAGTATTAGCTTTTTATTTCCACCAATTGTCACAAACCCTGTGTAAATCTTATGGTGGTTTTTAGTTAAAAAATTATGGAATGCAACAAAGAGTAATTTGCTTATAAGGTACTCAAAACAATGATAGGTAATCCCCAACAAAGTGGAGGTGGTTCTCTAATCCAAATCAACCTATTTAGGTGAAGAGGTTTGTTAGTAACTGCTTTTAGAGGCCATCACCCCATCTATCTATCATTCTCTGACCACCTAATCATAGCTATTTTGCTCTTTTTGGATAAATTATTAGATGCTTCTACTTTTCAGCTGGCACTACTCCATCCATCATCCTCTTCTTGGTCCCTCTCTTCTTTTCTCCCTAGACAACAATAAGGCTAGAAATTTGTCCTGTTTGATTCAATTTGATGTGGTTGGAATGCTATTGTTGCTGATGTGCTTGCACTTCCATAGTTGGAACTGGAACTCCGTGTAATTACTCTCGATAGCATAGTTAGTAGGAACATCCACCGACTACTATATAAATGTTGGTTTAGATATGGGAAAACTTCAAAAAACACCCCTATAGTTTCGCACTTTTTTATTTTAGTACCCTGTGGTTTAAAGTGTATCAAGTTAGTACCCTGTGGCTTCGTACTTTCTCACTTTAGTACCCTGTGGTTTAAAGTGTATTAAGTTAGTACTCTGCGGTTTTATTTTTGTATCAAATTAGTACCATGTGGTTTTATTTTTATATCAAGTTAGCATCATGTTGTTTTATTTTTTTCTCAATGAAATATTGAACCACAGAGTACTAAAGTGAGAAAGTGCGAAGCCACAGGATACTAAATTGAGAAAGTGCGAAACCACAGGGTACTAACTTAATACACTTTAAACCATAGGGTACTAAAGTGAAAAAGTGCGAAACTATAAGGTACTAACTTGATACACTTTAAACCACAGGGTATTAAAGTGAGAAAGAGTAAAACCACAAGGAGTGTATTTAAAGTTTTTTCTTTAGATATTTTTATTTCTTTTCTTGAAATAATCTTCCGCTTTCTTTTTATACTCAATAAGAAATTTTAAATTAGAGCTTCTTTTTAGGATCTGAAATTTCATAATAATTCTCCTCCTTATTCAAAATAGAGTTTTTACTTTTGACTCAGAACTTTTAGGTTAGTTTTTTTGTTTGTCAAATATCTAACTAATATTTTTCTGAGTTGAGAAGTTTTAGAAACTAGGCAATAAGGGGAATGTTAGGAGTCAATTAAGTGTATCCCCTCATATTTATAGTTTAAACAGTGTCCATGGCTTAAGGTGCTTGTATCCTTCTTAAATTTATCTGAAGAGAGCATAAAACCTGCAACAAAGTTGATTAGATGTTAATACAACCAATCATAGCTATCAACAAAAGTATATGTTGATACCCTAATCAATTATTATGTGGTTATTAATCATACCCAAGGTGTACTCTTCTTATCACATTGTTTAGGAATACTTATTAATTTGCTGTTTTTGGGTTAAAAGTACCTTCTGAAACTATTTGGTTATAGATTAGATTAGAGCTGGGGACATGCGTAGTGTTGCAATTCAATATTAATAGCCAATAGTATTAATAATAACCAATTAAACTATCTTAAAATAGAAACCAAGCTACTATTAATAGTAATCAATTAAACTATCTCAAAATAGAAACCAGATCAAAACTCGAAGATATGAAAATATGAAATTTAAAAATTTAAATTCAAAAAATTTAAACTTTAAAATTTTAAAAGTCGGGCTATATATATATATTTTTTTGTTTTTTGTTTTTTGTTTTTTGTTTTTTTTTGTTTTTTGTTTTTGTTTTTGTTTTTTTGTTTTGTTTTTTTGTTTTTTTTTTAACCTTAGGTAAGAATGGATTATATTTTGCTCTATTTTTTGGGCTATAGTTTAATTATATTTTTTAGATGTTCTTTTAGAGCATTCGAACGCTTTGTTGTAAATATTTTTTTGGAAGTTTAATATGGCTATAGTATAGTTATAATATACTCTGTTTTATGGAGGGCCTAAAAGTCAACTTTAACTTGTCAATTAACAGAGGAATATATTTACAAATTTTATAACTTTGAAGTTATACATTGATTACTAAAACTTGTATAAGTGAATATGTAATTTCGTTGCTCTATAGAGATACATACCCAATTAACCCTGCAAATAAAATAGGACCTGAAAATGTCAACAAGTCACACTATGTGACCCATATCTAGGGTTCGAACCAGGTTCGGGCCCAACAGGGTTACTGGGCCGGGCCTTGTTTGGAATGGGCTCTTTAGAGTTTAAAATTCAATTTTGGGCTGAGTTGGGCTATCAGGCCCATTTGGGCAACTCGGCCCAAATTGGGCTCCGTGCTTGAAGCTATATGTTTGTTTGCGTGGGCATGTATTATATATTTGTGTATATAGAAAAAAAATCTACTAGTTAACAAATTTAATATATTTTTCAAAGAGCTTAGTTAGAGTACTTTCATAAGCAAATAATCTTATTTACTTTTGCATTAGTTTCAACAATGAAGCACATTAATGTACGGTCAACGCCGTTAAACTTAATCTTCAAATTTGTAATTTTACGACATAATATTCAAATAATCTCAAAATTAACATTTTAGCAGCTAATATATAAAATGAATTTGAGATTATTTGATTACTAAACA
The DNA here is from genome assembly GCF_001540865.1 of Ananas comosus. Classification (NCBI taxonomy): domain Eukaryota; kingdom Viridiplantae; phylum Streptophyta; class Magnoliopsida; order Poales; family Bromeliaceae; genus Ananas; species Ananas comosus. The sequence continues at coordinate 5,515,213 of NC_033625.1, read as the reverse complement.
AATGGCGTCAAGAAATTTTAAAAATTAATTTTTAAAATATTTATATACCTTAAATTATATTTAATAGATGCCAATCATCATTTCATATTTAAGAAAATTCTCAATCGAAAAAAAAGAAAAAAAAAAAAAAAGAGAAAGTGATTTAAGAATATCCTTAAAGGTGAGGGGCTCTTCGTACATTTTTAACCTTTTTATCCTCTATCTCCCTCTTTCCCTGTTCTTCGTTCACCTCTCTCTCTCTCTCTCTCTCTCTATTCGATGGAGTGTCTCAACCCCCATCTCTCACACGTCCACCACGTGCCCCGCACGTGCTCCTCCTCCTCCTCCTCCTCCTCCTCCTCCGCACGAAGGTCTCTTCGCCTCTTCTCCTTCCACATCACCTCGCTCAGAACCAAGCGGCTTTTCCCCTCCTCCTCATTCCTCTGCTCCCCGAATCCTCTGAACCCATCTCCTCTTTCTCTCCCAGGTGAGCGAGCTCTTTCTTCCTATACCCAAATCACAATATAAGAGTTTTCGATTTAGTTGATTTTGATTCTAGATTAGGAGCTAAATTTGTGTGTTTCTTTTTTTTTTTTTGATCGCATAATTGGCTGTAATAAAGCCACTTTAAATTATCTTTAGAGCTTCTGTAGAAGTACTGTATGAGTAGAACTCTAGTGCTGTTTGATTGAAGTGTTGTTAAAGTAGTATCATGCTAATAATATCTTCTCGAGATAAACTATGTGCAACAGTTCCCACATTTACTGAAATAGCGGATTTTTTTACAAAATAACCATCTAAAATTTTATAATTTGCGAAATAATCTGATCAAATTTATATTTGGCAAACTAATTCTCGAAATGCTTATACGAAAAATAAAAAAGTGAGGTTGTTAGGATTGTGTGTTTGAATATTAGAATTTTTATTTGATTGTTAGGATTGTATGGATAAATTATTAGGATTTTTTTGATTGTTAGGATTGTATGGAAGTTGTTAAGATTATATGTGATGTTTGTTATTACGATTGTATGGATATATTATTGGGATATTTTTTATTATTAGGATTGTATGGATAGGTTATTAGAATTTTCAGGTTGTTAAGATTATATGTGATTTGTTGAAATATTTGTGTGGTTGTTAGGATTATATATGGGAAATAGAAAGAAACAGTAAATAAGTAAAAGACGATGAATGATTCACCACTTTTGTGAGAAATTAGGAAGGCGGTGAATCATTCACCGTCTTTATGAAGACAGTGAATCCTTCACCGTCTTTAAGAGAAAATTGCTCCTCCACCCAAAAAGAGGGTTGGTTTTCCAAATATAATTTTGGTAAGGTTATTTCGCAAATAACAAAATTTTAGAAGGTTATTTGGTAAAAAAGTCCGAAATAGCCTAGCGTACAAGGCTCTTGTCACTAACAAAAGTGCTGTTTGAATAGAGTTGTTCGAATCCGGTATACTGCTGTTTAAAAAAGTCATGTCCAAGTAGTTTTGGAATAATTATAATATTAACATAATCTTCAAAATATTCTTGTGCACAAGGCTTCTGCCCCTGCTATGTATAGGATGTGCCAAGCATAACCCAGATCCCATTTTGATAAAAATCAGTTGCAGAACTTACCATATTTCCCTGCTTTTTCTCCATTTTCTTGTTATCTGTGTTCTTCATTACTACATATGATGTCTGCTCTGCTTGGAATTCTTGCACTTGGCATATTCAACGCTTCAGCTTATGTTTTAATGGATGTCTATGCCTTCAACTTTCTTTGTCTCGTATATTAGATATTAATTCAACTCATATTATAACTCCAGTTCAGCTCGCAACTTCCGGGAGTCAGTCGAGTGTGAAACCTAGTACCGACATAGCTGAATGGGCCATGCAAGGTATGTTTATTTTTAGCCAAAATCATCAGTTTCCATTAGAAAGGATAAGGTGTTTTATAATTTATTTTTACTCGTATCATAATTTACTGGATTTTTTTTTGCTGCTGTGGTATGCAATGACAGGGTAAATTAGCGGATGTGAATGATTTTTAATTTTGATAAAAAAAAAATTGCTCATCCCTTTGCTGCCTTGTTGTTTTGATCTCTGCCCTACTATTGACAGATTTTTATGCCTTGCGGAAGGATGTAGAAGCTACTGCAGAGCGTGTAGACGAAATCAGGATTTCTGCTGGTTTAGAACAACTGGAAGCAGATCTTGCCGTACTGGAGAAAAAGTCTGCTGATAGTTCCTTATGGGATGACCCTTCAAAGGCTCAAGAAATACTTCTTGCTTTGACTGATGTTAAAGAGAAAATCAAATTGCTCAATGATTTTGAGTCACAGGTGCGTGCCTAAATAGAGATCTTGTTATGTGATCTGAGCATTCATATGTTGTTCACAGTCCTTAGATTCATACTTCAGATAATAAATCCTAAAGGGACTCAATATATTGACGGGGTAGTTTGTAGCCTTGTAGGATTCCATATAAAGCAGGGAAAGGTGACAATCGCGTTTATTTTCTCAGGAGATTTTCTTTCATTTTAGGCTTATTAAAACTTAATTTCATTGTGGGAGGATGAATTGGGTAAAGTAAATTAGTTTCAGATGCCTGTGATATTAAATTACTAATAATTAGGTTGGTTACGTGCCCATCTACGTTATTGCTTGGTGCAGGTTGAGGAAGCTAAAACTATAGTAAACTTAACCGAGGAGTCGGAATCTATAGATGCCGGTCTTCTTGAAGAGGCGTCAAAGATTATTCGAGAACTGATCAAGGCATTGGATCGCTATGAGCTGACTCAGCTTCTTGCCGGTCCCTATGACAAGGAAGGGGCTGTAATTAACATTACTGCAGGTGCTGGGGGTACTGATGCACAGGTATGCAACTAGTGCATTCCTTATTTTCATAAACACTCCCAGCAAAACTATCTATTTACATATGTATCGCTGCAAAATCTGAATGCTGATATATGGCCTTCAAAATTTTTTGAGATGTGTGATTGAACTTCTTTTTTTGGTGTTTTTTGGGAGAAGGCAGTATAATGTTTTATTGAATTGAATCTAATAGTGAATAAGATTATAACTAAGTATATCTAAGTAAATTGTTGAAAGGATAGTTGAGTCTCAGCATAAGCAGCGCTAAGATTGCGAAAATCTTCAGAATATGTTGCTGATTATACCCTACTAAGACTTTGCTTTGTCTTCAGTGCAGGATTGGGCCGAAATGCTTCTTCGAATGTATGTAAGATGGGGTGAGAAGCAGCGTTACAAGACGAAAGTGGTTGAAAAATCTGTGGGAGAGGAAGCCGGAATCAAGTCAGCTTCAATTGAACTTGAAGGTCGTTTTGCTTATGGTTATCTATCTGGGGAGAAAGGAACGCACCGTATTGTTCGTCAGTCTCCTTTTAATGCTAAAGGTCTTCGTCAGGTAATTCTATTTATGGAAAGAGTATTAAGTTATTCTCGACATTATATTGTGTCATACCCAGAATAACTGTATTCCACTCAACTATTTGGCATTTTGATCTTACAATTCGATGAAAATCAAAATAGATGATCTGAGAAACTGAAACCAAGGGAAAACCTACCAGATAGTAATTCAAATTGCAAGCAAGTATTCCTGCAAAATGACATTTATATCAATGATTTCTTTCTCAATTCGTTGGTCATATCTTAAGTTCAAACTTTTTGGCTATGAATAAGGAGCCTTCATAGTTTTATCTTCTTTTTTTTAATTTTTGAGGACTTGAAAGTAATAGCATAATTCTAAGTTGATTGAGAGTTTTTTGTTATCTATCAAGATAAAACGGTAATATTAAATTCAAAAATCAAATTCATTTTAGGGGACAATTATATATAGTGCTCGCAAGGTGATGCTGCAGAACAATGCGTGTTGTTCTATGAAATTTCTTTGTTGAGATAATATATCGTGAAAAATTGTACTCTTTTTGAAGTGAGAGTTAACATTCACACTTTTCTCTGTACTTATATTTGTAGACAAGTTTTGCTGGTATTGAAGTTATGCCCCTTCTCGCCGAAGAATCGTTGGATGTTGAGATACCCGAAGAGGACCTGGAAATAAGTTGTTCAAGAGCAGGAGGAAAAGGAGGCCAGAATGTGAACAAGGTTGAAACGGCAGTTCGGATTGTTCACACCCCCACTGGTGTTTCTGTTCGTTGTACAGGTGTGTAAGCAGTCCTTCTATGAGAATTTGTTATTCAAGCTATTTACACGAGTATTATTGTTTCATATTATTGGTCAAACAAATTGACCTTCTACTTCTGAGTCAAGTTTCTAGTAGACAATCATTTAACTCTATGCTCACATAATTTCAGCAAAAGGGAGCATTTCGGAATTTATTTGGGTAAAATGTTTGAATAGTCCATGACCTTTCATGGTAGTGCGACATAGTTCCTAAGCTTTTCACTTAAACAGTTTAACCCTGAACTTTCTGATATTTGTAATCGCCTTGCGGTCTCTGTTTGCCATCTGAAATCTCTTATGTTGGTTAAGTCATATACCCTGCAGATAACGATTTTCCTGTTAAAAGGCTATTTTGACCCTGCCCTACGTGTTCCGAAACAGGAAAAGTCTTTTTAACAGGAAGATGGTTAAAATAGTCAATTACTAGTGCTTGTCTGTCTATTGGAACTATCAGGGCAGAAAGTTTGTCTAGTGAGCTGAAATTTTCTTGCACATGTAGTTCGAAATTGGAAGAGATGATGAGAAAATAGGACAACGATGAACAAACTGACATTTAGTTTTCTCTGTGCCTGAACTCAGAGGAGAGAAGCCAGTTGGCAAACAAGATCAAAGCGCTTAGCCGGTTGAAAGCGAAGCTGCTCGTGATCGCCGAGGAACAACGTGCCTCGGAGATAAAACAAATTAGGGGCGATGCAGTAAAAGCCGAGTGGGGCCAACAGATACGGAATTACGTGTTCCACCCGTATAAGCTCGTGAAGGACGTACGGACAGGGTATGAGACGTCCGATATCACTTCCGTGATGGATGGAGAACTAGAGCCTTTTATCAAAGCTTACCTTAAATACAAGTACAATGCGGCTGCTGCCGAAGGGAGCACAAAATGATACAGTTTGTATCAGATTCATCCTCAAATTTTTCACTGTTTTCTCCGGTGTTATCTTTAGTGACTCACCGATTTTGCGATAAATTGTATTCATTCTCAAATAGTCAATTAGAGAAGGGTCTATACTTGTGGTGTAAATTTTGTGCTGATATTGCTGTTAAGTGTAAACTCATGCAAATCATGAAATCACATCTCTCCACGCCTTCTCGAGTTGATGCCTTTTTCCTCGCCCTCGATATGAGGAGATGGATTTTTTGTTTCATTTTTTCCAAGTTCAATGATTGTGGGCAAGGAAGAGAAGTGTTTGGAGATGTTCTTTTGCAAATAAATTGTTCTAGAGGGCACATTTATACAGCACAGGTTGAGTAGTTATTGGAATGAACATCCCTGTGTTTGGAGCTTTTGTTATGGTGGAAATATCAGGAACCAAATGCTTTAATCTGAAGCTTGTTTTTGCTTGATTTGAAAAAAAAAACTTGTGCTATTTTTTTTTTTTCAGTTACTAATAATCATGGCTTACGAGGCATTGCATGAAAATTGGCTCAATAATTTATTAGGCGGGTTGTTGGTTGTTTGAATAAGAAATTAGATGACTAATTTATATTTTTTATAAGATTCTGTATTACAAAAAAAGTTATAATATATACAGTAAAAAAATATTATTTATTTTTATTAAATATAATTTTTATATATTGTAATGCGTTGATTATAATATATATATATATATATATATATATATATATATAGAGTTGAGCTAGAATACTATCGATAGCAAACGGGCTCCGTTGCCACCTATTTGTTTTCGATGATAGAGCCTCCAAATCGACGATCGGCACTGTTGAACATGATCTATACCACTTGAAGTGTTTAGAAATTAAATTTTAAATCTTTTCGACATCATTTGCCTAATGATCAAAGAGTTTCAAAATTTATAATTTTAATGGTCGATATAAGGCGTTTTCTCGTTTAACGGCGTAAAGATATCCAAATCAATTGAATTTTTGTTAGAAAATTCTTTAAACTATTTAAAACAAGATCTATACTCTTGATCTTGATTACAAGACTCCTATCATCATTTTTTAAAGAATATTCATTTTCAGCCGTTCATTTTTGTGTCCACTCGATGGATAAGAGAACAATATCGAAAAAGTATGAAATTTGATTTCTAGATACTTCAAGTGGTATAGATCATGTTCAACCGGTGCCGATTTGTTTTGATATTGGAGGCTCCATCATCGAAACAAATGGGTGGCAACGGAGCCCGTTTTGTATCCGATGTAGTATTCAGTCAACTCTCTATATATATATATATATATATATATATATACTATATTATATATAATATATATATATATATATATATATATATATAATTGAGCTAGAATACTTTTACAAGTATTACCCCAATGATGCTATTAGGTTTTTAGCCATTGGATCTACTCCTTGATTACTAATAGCCCTTGGATCAAACACTATTCCACCTACCACCATCTACCACCACCTACCACTATCATCTCAACCTCACATCTCTCCATCAATGGCTAAAAACTCAAAAGCACCACTCACATAATACTTTTACAAGTATTCTAGCTCAACTCTATATATATATATATATTTATATATTTTCGAATATAACATGACCCTCTAAGAACAAATATTTTGAAAATAAGAGGTGGGACCCACACTAGGGACGTGTAACCGTGATACATCAAGCTTGTGTGAAGTGGGCTCCACACGACTCTCTTGTTTTAATTTTTTTTGGGAAAGCTTGTCGTTTCGTACTTTTTTTTATTTAATATTTTATAATTTAAAATGTATTAATTAAGTAAAATTTTTTTATATAATTCAGTAAAATATTAATTGAAAAGCTAAAAAAAAAATAAAAATAAAAACACATAACACTAACTTGATACATATTAAATTACAGAGCATTAAAGTAAAAATGTATAAAACAATAGATTTAAAATTTACCTTTTTTTTATTTTAATATAATTCTTTTTTGATTTTTTAAATATTTTTTAGGCACATCACATTATTCTCTCCCGACCGCGGCCTCCCCTGCGAATTTGCCCAGGAACACGTCGAAATGATGACGTGGCAAGTCCTCATTGGTTCGCATGCTGGTCAGAGTAGAGTTGGATTCGTCCAATGATGCACAGAGACTTGAAACAAAACAAAATAAAATAAATAAAACAAAAAAGACTTTTAAACGAACCCAAATTTCCATTCCACACTACCTATACAAGTAGGGCCCACACCAACAATTACACGTCAAAAATGTTTGCTTCAATTTTAAACCTATATTTTCTTTTCTTTTTTTTTGTATAAATTTAACAATTTATGATTATTTTTAAATTTTTAAACGCAAAATTTTATAAAATCTAGTTGGAAAAAATAGTACTAAACTACTAATCACATTTAATAAATCAATATTTTTGTTTTTCATTTTTCATTTTTTTTTTTTTTTTTTGGGGTTTCATTCTTTGAAGTCTTCCCGTCCAGGTCTCCGTTGGTGTCGGACTGACCGACTGTTTGTAAGCGCAGACTTCACTTTTATTCATCAGACATTTAGACGACTGCCAAATACCCCCAATATTCGCCAGAATTACCAAAACGACCCTGCGGCGTATGGGAAACGTTGGAGATACCCCTCAATTATTAGCTATGTTGAAAGAGCTCCAATTTTTGTTTCAATTTTTTTTTTTTTTTTTGAATTGAGTTATTTTGGGTCAGTTAAGCTAAAATATTGTTAGAAATTAATGATTCCGTTATCAACTAGCCATTATTTATTAAAATTTGTTTGCTAAAATATTTAGTATATTATTTTTATGATTCTATCTATTATAGTATACTATTTAAATAAAAAAGTCTATAGTTTTGAGTTATATTTTTTACGTTTACTCAAAAAATTAAATCTTCCGCTCAAAGACTAACCCATAACTATTTAGTGCAATTAAGTTTGATAAATTTTGAATAAAATAATTTTAAAATGATCTTTAGGTAGCTAGTAGGTCCCTCAGAGTCTCTCAAAATTATTACTCCAATATATTATTAATGTATTGTCAAATTCAAAGTATAATATTAACTTTGTCACTGATTTAATAAAAAAAATTAATAGAATCTATAATAAAAGGATAAAAATAAAATCATAGAACACTAAATTAATACATTTTAAATCACAGAAGTACTGACTAAACTGAGAAAGTGTGAAACCAAGCGCCAGAAAACTTAAAAAAAGAAAAGAAAAGAGAAAGTGGTAGAACTGCAAATAAGTGCTCAAACGAGGGTCTTGCCCAAAACTCCTCTTCTATATCACGCGCACATCCCCCTACTCCGGAGCTCGGTCACTGCTCGCGCGGCGTGGTAGCCGGAGATGACACTTCTTGCTCCACTTTCTCTTCCCCTCCGCCTCGTCTTTCTCTCCCTCCTCCTCCATCTCTCCTCTTCCGAGGTCTTCTTCGAGGAGCGCTTCGATGGTACCAATTTTTTTCTTCTTTTTTTTTTTTTTTTTTTTTCTTCGTTGCCTTTTCAGATATTTTCATGATTTTGATGATCTTAATTTGTGCGCTTTCTTAGTTTCTGCTTTTTTTTTAGGTTATTTCTATAAAGTAATTTCTGTAAAGGCTGTCGATATGCTGGCAAATTAATTTTTATGGTAATATTTGATGGGGGTATTAATGACCTAGTAGTGTTAGTACTTAGTAGTTGTGGTACTTTGGGCTCACAAACTACTGATCCAAAATACTTAAAAGCTAAGTTATTAGCACTGATATGCTAGCCAAATATTAGGATTTGAATTTTTTTTTTTTTATAAATAATCCTATCAATTTTTATAATTATAAAAATAGTATTTTTTTAAATAATTATAAAAATAGACCTCTAATATATCAAATTGAGTTTTTTAAAAAATGAATAATATAGACGGTGAATGAGTAGCCGTATTTAAGTGCGGTAAATCATTCACGATTTTCATAACTCCTAATATTATTACATAGACATAAAAGTAGAAAGAAAAGGAATAGAAGAGGGAAGAAAGTGGTGAATGGTTTACCGCACCTCTTTTATAGGACGATAAAATTTTAACGAATGCGGTGAATCATTCACCGCTTTTACTAATATTTTTCTCTCTCTCTATCATAAGACTATATTTACAAATAAAATTTAGTGAGCCTAATTTTAAAATAAAAATTTGGAAGAGGACTACTGCACTAAAATCTCCTTAGGATTTTATACTTTTTTTACTATTGGGGGTGTCACAGCATGTCTGAGCTAATAAAAGGCTGCAGATTATTTATGTCGAGACAGTCGGATGTGTGCTAGCACATCAACGGTCTTTTTGTAAGTCTGTTTGGATGTCGGAACACGTTATATGGCGATAGCATGTGTTAGATGGTGGTTTTGTTAGTTATTGTATAAGAGATCGACTTTAGCGATATTGTGAAGCTGTATTAGTGAAATGTGTAGATAGTCGAAAGAATCTTGTGTGTTTGTTGCTGCTGATGTGACCCTGATTGTTCTCCTCCTTATGTTCTGTTTTATTTCGATTGATTTAGAATTATCTTGTAACGATTCTTCATGTTCGACTGTGCGCCATTCGTTAGCTAACTTGGGTTCTATCGTTTTGGCCATTTGTTTGAAAGATGGTTGGGAGAGTCGATGGGTGAAATCGGACTGGAAAAGGAGTGAAGGAAAAGCCGGTTCATTCAAGCACACCGCTGGAAAGTGGGCGGGAGATCCAGATGACAAAGGCATGTGTTACTTTGTTGCTCTTGAGCTTGATATCCTTGTACAAATTTTTCTCTATATGTGAAGAAACTCACTGATGACGATTATAACATGATCTCTAGCCGCTGACTAGGAACTTGGAGCCTGTTTGGCATGGCTTCTGGAATGGCTTCTTTGTCTAGAAAGTACAAGTTTCCACATTCCAGGATCGAGCTTTTGCTGTAGCAGGAAGCTAAAATGAGATTTTTGTCTCCCCAAGCTGAACTCCAATCGGAAGCTTCTGCTGTTCGTTAAAATTTTAATGAAAATGCTATTACTTCTTCTTCCAACAGCTCTGCACAAACAACACGTGTGTAGGAGCTCTGACGGGGCCAAACAGGCCGTCACGTCAGTGTTGGCGCTTTTTCATTCAACACTGATAGTGCTATGTCATCTGATCTGTTCCTTTGTTGTGTCGTAATAGGAATTCAAACGCACACGGATGCTAGGCATTTTGCAATTTCAGCGAAGTTCCCAGAATTTAGTAACAAGAACAGGACACTGGTGGTCCAATATTCTATAAAGTTTGAGCAGGACATAGAGTGTGGCGGTGCTTACATCAAGCTTCTTTCTGGTTATGTCAATCAAAAGAAATTTGGCGGTGATACTCCATACAGGTTTTTTGTCTTGTTGCTTTCCTAATATTATGCTTCTCAATGTGTAAAAGTGTCTCTCGCTAGTTATCTTCAGTATTTTAATTTTCGCCCATGATGTTTCTACACCTATGATGTTTCTAAGTAATGATAACCATGTTAAAGCTGCAATTAGTTTTCTACTGTCAATGCTCAGCTTATCATCATCTGTTAATTACTTCTGAAAGCGAGTGGGAGAAATTTCTGGCTATTTATCTATGCAGGACGAACGGATATAACTACCATCAAAACAAAGTGAGAAGGCTTTATAAGAATGGATATGATTTTATAACCATTCCTCATTCAAGCATTTTCCAAACCCTTGTAAGCATGCATAGATTACAAGTATAGATAAACATTACACATGCCCACGGAATCATGAGAAGTGTTTCCTTCTTATATGCGAAGTTCTCACACTCGTAGATGCAAACTCTACCTTATTCTTTGATTTTATTTTTTCTGGGTGCGAAAATGGGAGAGTGCTCTCTTATATCTAAGCTCTAAGTTCTGTTGTCACACCAATTAGAAGTTTGAGCAATCACAAACCTCATCTTAAAGTACATCATATTATATACCATTATATCTCCAAAAGCCTTCTGAAATATACGAGATATCACCCACTATATTGTAAAAATTCTAGCTATTGCAGCATGAATATTATCTTTTTGTTATTTTTCATACCTTACATATAATTTTTTTTATGTTTTACTCCTCTTATTTGTTTTCCGTATTTTTGTTTTGCAGTTTCATGTTCGGGCCTGACCTATGTGGCACGCAAACAAAGAAGCTTCATGTTATACTCTCCTACCAGGGACAGAATTATCCTATCAAGAAGGATCTACAATGTGAGACAGACAAGTTAACACATGTCTACACCTTTATTCTTAGGCCTGATGCCTCATATAGTATTCTGGTCGATAACCGGGAAAGAGATTCTGGAAGCATGTATACTGACTGGGATATCCTTCCGCCTCGAAAGATTAAGGACATTAATGCAAAAAAGGTTGGAGCATGCTATTTTAGTTTTAGAAGATGGTTGAAATTGATAGTGTCTAAGTTAATGTGAAGAAATCCACTAATTTTCTTTTCCACTTGCAACTGACCCATTTGAGTTTGATTTGATACTAAAATATTCAAAACAAAAAATCTAATGGTATTAAGTCGACATTTTTATTTTGTTCATTTGAATTTTTTTTCGGAAATTTCTGACTAACCATATCAATGGCTAAGAAGTATTCTTTTCAACAAATTGAACTTGGCTGAGAAAGTTCGCATGCTTTTTTCTTTACGAAATTCAGCTTGGTCGGCCAACTTGCAATTTGAGAAAATTTGTTTTGTTTATCTTGACCCTTAGAAATATCATCACAAGTATAATTATGCAATTAAGTTGATCTAATTTGCATGTTCCTGTATTGTGCTACAGCCGCTAGACTGGGATGACAGGGAATATATTGATGATCCTAATGACGCTAAGCCAGAGGTATGATTAATAATAACTTCATGGAAATTGTCTCTCTCTTGTTTGTACTGCTTTTTGCTTACTATTTTGTCTCTAATATGCAGGGATATGATTCTATTCCACGTGAAATTCCTAATCCAAAGGCTAAAAAGGTACTTAGTTTTTCCACTCGTTCTCTGATACTAACTTTGCGTGAGAACAAAATCTATAATAAAGTACCAATGGCATGTGGTTTGTTCTTTTTTTTTCCCCCCTCCTTTTCCTTTATAGCCTGATTCATGGGATGAAGATGAAGATGGAATTTGGAAACCGCCAAAGATACCAAATCCAGCTTATAAGGGATCATGGAAGCGAAAGGTTGTCTTTTCTTATTAGTTGTCATAACATAATAATTTGCTGATTTCAGCTGTCTTTTTTCCTCTCACTAATACATCTACTGTTGTCTGCAGAGAATCAAGAACCCAAATTACAAGGGGAAGTGGAAGATCCCCTGGATCGACAATCCAGGTGAGCCAGCATTATACTAAAGTATCTAGTGAATCATATTCATCGAGAATAAAACAAAAACCCATAATTGATATGCAAAAAATTAGAATTGCTTGGAATCAGATCCAAATCTGAAAAGGCGCTGAGATTGGGTTGTCCCTGTTTTGGCAAGTTGCTAGTATGAAAAGGGAGGAATATATTATCTTATTTGCTAGCTTCTATATTCCACAATTCCATCATGTGTAACTGTTGTGGCTCCATGTAAATATTTCCCCCCTATAGGAGTATAAACTTTCTTGTTTACTTCTGTTGGGCGGCTCCACCTTACTTTACTTGTCTGGTCCAAAACTATCTTCTTAAGCCTTATTTTTTAGTTTATAATACTAATGTAGTTTTTCTGCCATGTTTCCCCTTCTGGCAGAGTTTGAAGATGATCCAGATCTGTATGTGCTAAAGCCTTTGAAATATGTTGGTATCGAAGTGTGGCAGGTACATTATTCGACAATCCATATGTAAAATTTTTATTGCTGGAGAGAGTTAACTATATCCTCATATGTTACGTTTATAGCAATGTACTTGATGTTTAAATTATACGACTTTTTTCTGTTTATACAGGTAAAGGCTGGTTCAGTTTTTGACAATATTCTGATATGTGATGACCCAGAGTATGCAAAACAAGTTGTAGAAGAAACTTGGGCGAGGAATAAAGAGGTGGGCATGCACCCTCTTGTTTAATTACTCAATTAATTTTTTTTGTAGTGGTTTTTGGTCTTCCAATTAGCACTTTTCAACTAAAAAAAATTGCAGGCTGAGAAAGAGGCCTTTGAGGAGGCAGAGAAAGAGAGAAAAGCTAGAGAAGACGAGGTTAGAACTCAAAGCTGATGATCATAGCTTTTTCTTTTGAATATCTCCCTTGTGTTCGTGTGAATTAGAAAACCCCAAAATTTAGACATTTTACATTGAGATGTTTACCTATCGAGCTGTGCAAAATTATCCTAGCAAAACCTGAATTTTCATATATGCCCTGCAAAAGCTTATTTGCTTTTTTATACACCCCGGTGCTTGCAAAAAACCCTCTTGAAGAAAACTTTTCCTCGCATGTACTGCATGACTCACCAACTTGAGTCTATTTTCGTGAGAAACTGCCCTTTCGCTATTTCATAAGGGTATATTTCTAATTAGATGATTTTGCATTTTTGCTTTTGTTTGTGACCAATATATTTCATTATACAGGAAGCCAGGCGTGCAAGGGAGGAAGGTGAGAGACGGCGGCAAGAGAGGGGATATGATAGGCGACATCGTGACAGGGAGAGGTACAAGGATAAATATCGAAGGGTATGTCTCTCTGATCTATGTTTTTCATCTTGTATAGGTTGTGATGAGAATTTAGTTAGAACTTTGTTTGCATATGCCTTTCCTGTAAATTACTTCTGTTGCCAAATTAGAGTATAAATGATGCAGTAATTGTCAGAGTAAAGTTTGAAAGCACTTTGTAGGTACATACTGCCAAAGTCATATACCAAGCAAAAAATTCTCAACAATGGAGAGTAAATAATTTTTTATAATATCTATAATTTGACCCAGAATTATATTTTACTGTGGGAATTGTACATTCGCCAAGAATCAACAAAGAAAGAAATGCACATTGAATCCTAATCTACTGGCTATCGTAAAAACTCTACCAGAAAAAAAAAAAAAAAGGAAAAGAAAAATACTGGTGGAGGGATCATGTACCTTTTGTGATATCATTTCCATGCACAGCCTCTTCCTCGGTCCAAACAACTCTTTATGGCTTTTTTGGTAAAAATATAGCGCTTTTTTCTTTCTTAACTCTGATTGCTGCTAACTGTTGTTGCCTTTGTGCAGCGTGATCACCGGGATTATTTGGATGATTATCATGTGAGTTTTGGAATTCTCTCTCTCCCTCTCCCCTCTCCACTGTGGCGTGTATTCTATTACTTGTTCTTATGTTAACTCTCTTTTGTCAAACTTGTTCACAGGATGAATTATGAGAGCCCTAAAATTTTAGAGTTTATGATGTGCGGATCGAAACAAGGCATGCATTTCGTATTATCGTGTTATTGTATGGAGTCATTGGTGCTGGTCGCAGTTAGTTCCAGTTTTGTATGTTTGGATGCTATACCCTCTAAGAACTCTCTCCTCTATCTTCTTGCTCCATTCAGGAGGAACAAGTTAAGCTTGAACCTCCACCATGTTGTATCAATAATTTTAGCTACAGCATTGAAATGAAAGACCTAACTATTCAAATTGTTTGGGGCTATCATGTTGGTCAAATTGTTAGGTCTCTGCAATGAGTAACCATTACTTGATGAACTACTGGTTGAGTGTCATGTCACTTTGGTCGCTAAACTTCGATTTCTTTTATTAGGGAGCTTGAACTTTTTAAATAGCTCACTCTCTTTAGCTTTTGCCACCCAAAAGACGGGAGTTTAAAACGGCATGCTAAGTCACTGTTCCTAAGTCTGTTAGATCATAGTACCTATCAAGGGTACTTGTTTGGCTCATGCATTTTAGGGTTTCTATGGTGGGAGTTTTCTTGTGAAATATAAGTTATCCTGCGAAATATAAGGGGTTTATTGATAGTAACTTAGCATGTCGTGTTTAATTTTCGTTCCTTTGGATTAAGAAAGCAAATGTTGAGACTATAAATGCGTCATTTTGACAGCTCGAGCTCTCGTATACTAAATCAAAGTTTAGTAACCAAAGTGAAACTCAGACCAACATTTTTTGGTGGACTAATGGTGTAATTTACCGAACTACATAGTTGACCTACTTATGACTTGGATTATTGTCCAGCTATTGTCCCTAGAAATCTTGTGTGTTTCACCTTAAGTTTGGAGGTTTCTATACTTCCTAGATGATGCTCTTAATAGGAACATTTAACTGGGAGCACCCTAAAGAAAAACTGTTTAGCTAATAATGCTAACTCATCCTGAGAGAGAGAGAGAGAGAGATGAATGGTTGCATGCTTATATTTTGGATCATCTATGCAATTGGAAATTGGTAATTTATATATGATATGAACCAAGTCAATCGCACTGAGCCTGGACGACAAAGATCTAATTAAGAGTAATATGATAATTTTAAATATACATAAATACTGAAAAAATATACTGTTCTTATAATCTTATGCAAGGTAGAAATATTTGATTGAATATTTTTAGTTTTATGTGAAATAGTTAATAAGTGAAAACGTACAAAATGTATCTTAGCTGTGGATTATTTTAATTTGCCTATCTAACCTTCCAAAATTTTGATTTTACTTTTTAATCTTCCAATTTATTTGATTTGAGTCGGTCAATAGCATTTGACTTCAAAATTCAAGCTAATTATTTTAATAAATTTATAGTTGCGAGAATTGAATGAAATATGTTAACTAAATTTATAAAGATAAACGGTATATTTCTCTCTCTCTCAGAAAAAAAGGATAAACGACATATCGAATTTTGAAGTTAAAGTATTGTTAACTGATTCGAATTAAATAAATTGAAATGTTGGATAGTAAAATTAATTTATTTTTAAAATTTTAGATAGTCAAATTAAACTGGTTCATAATTGACTGTATTTTTTCCTATTCCATAAAATCTTATTTAGTGGATTGAGTGCAAGGCAGGTTGCCATTCTTTTGATGATGACAAAATCAAATCTTTGGGTTTTTTTTTTATCTTTTTCGTTATCTCTCTTTTTTTGGGTGAATCTGTTATGATTCTGTTGTTGGAGATTAGTGATTTTGGTGGAGAAGCGGATGATTGTTGTTTACCAAACAACTTTTTCTCTTTGTTCCATCATTTTCCTTCCTTACCAAGTCATTGTCTAGCACTATCCCATGTAGAGAGAGAGACTTTAAGCAAACTATAGTAAAATACTATATCTAAATTAAAGAAAAATATTTTATCTACTGTTTTTTTTTAACAATTTATTTAACCTCATATTGATAAATTTTTTTTACTAGTTCTCTTTAATGATTATAATTGCTGTACTGTTCATAAATTGCAATATCCTTTCATGAATTGTACCAAATATCTAATCAAAATCCACATATAAGTAAATGGATAAAAATATTTAAATAAGTATGTAAATTAAGCATTAGTAAACTGCATGCATACTATACTAAGAAGCTAAAATTTTTTATTTTTTGCGGTTTGAGGGCATTGGCCTCTATACTCTGGAAATACTATATTTGGAATTCTTCAAATATCAAGCCAGAATAAAATTTAAAATCAAAATTTATTAATCTTGTTTTTGGAAACACTATTGAATTTGATTTGGCTTAATTTGCTGTGGTTTAAAGTGATTTTATAAAATGCAAAAAAATCAACGATTTCAGATTAAATTCGCCGTTATATTAGAAAAAACCATCTATTTAGAGTTTGTTAGAAACCAAGAGAATTTAATCTCTAAATCAAATTCACTTGAATTTGAATCACATAACAGAAAATTTGATTCAATTGTATGAGATTTGGTACCAAACGGGTTGTACATTTCCCTTCCCACTTCGGCGCGGCGTAAGAAACGCCGTTACGAACTCCTCACAAAAGAAACGCCGTTACGAGCACTTAACGGCGCCGTTTTCTCTTTCTTTTTCCCCCTCCTTCTCCCTTTCGCCCTTGTCCCCGTCCCTCTCTTCCCCGCCCCATCAATGGCGATCTCCGAACCCGGTCAACTCCCGGCCGAACCGAACCGGATCCCCTGCACCGTTACCTTCGGCCGGTCCAGCTTCCTCGGCCGCTCCCTCGTCGCCGCGCTCGTCTCCTCCGGCCATTGGACCGTCCGGGTCGCCGACCCCTACCCTTCCCCCGGTCCGGCCCACCAACCCGGTTCACCCGGCCCGTTTCACCTCCCGGTCGACTTCTCGGACCGGTCCCAGGTCATCCCCGCCCTCGCCGGATCCGTCGTCGTCTTCCACATCGACCCCACCACCACCACCTCTTCCTCCTCCATTTTCTCCACCACCACCCCCAATTTCTCCGAACTCCACGCCCTAGCCATTGGGGCCACCAAAACCCTAATCTCCGCTGCAATCGAGTGCGGCGTGCGCCGCGTCGTCTACACCGGCTCCGCCGCATTCGCCTTCGACGGCTGCCGCGACGTCGTGCTCGGCGACGAGTCCGTGCCCTACCCCGATAAGGTCCCTGCCCCATTTCCCATTCCCCGATCTGGGTTCTTCTCAAAATTTGATTTTGATTCGTGAATTTGAGTTTGATTTGGTGTATTTGGTATGTAGTATGAGGACATTTTGGATGAGCTGAGGGCGCAGGTGGAGATGATGGTGTTGGACGCGAACGGGAGGGGTGGGATGGCGACGTGCGCGCTCCGGCCGAGCTATCCGTTCGGGCCAGGGGATCCGAATCTCGTGCCGTTCTTCGTTGCATGTGCGACATCCTTTTGGAATAAGGTGAATGGTTATTATCTATTTTCTCGCACATTTTTCATCTAACTATTCGAGTGAATAGTGTGTTAGTCTAGCTTTTGCTATTTATGTTTATGTTCCAAGTGCATGTAAACTAACAAATTGGAAATTAGGGAAGTTAAGGGATTTTTTTTGGGTCTAGTTGGAGCTTCTGCAGAGGTGTTGTTTATATAGAGCCGTTCAAGGGAGCTCTATTGAAATCCATCAGCAGCTTCCTGCAGCTGCTACAAGAAGAAGCTTCAATTGTTGCTTCTCCTTTTGGATAATGCCGCAGCTAGAACATCTAGACTTTTTGTTTGTTGGATGCTTGGCTTTGACTACTTGATTAAAGAAGTTGTTCTGGGATCTGGGCCAGAAATGATCTAAATTCGTTGGGCTAAAACAGGATCGGGCAAAATAACTTGGACAACGTTGGTGAGACAAAAGTACAAAGAACTTGCATACTGCATGAAATTAGATTGCTATGGCACAAAGAACATTTGTATTTTGTCTTGCATTGTCATGAGTATTAGCCCCTGCTGCAAATAGTCTTGTTTTTGTAATTTTAACAAATTAAGTATTTATTTTCTCTGATGATTTGATTCCTTGTGTTGAAAGCAGAACCTAGTTTGCAATAGCTAATGGACTTCCAAAACTGCTTCTCTTTCAGTTTATAGTAGGAGATGGTAAAAATATGTATGACTTCACATATGTGGAGAATGTGGCCCATGCTAATATTTGTGCTGAGAAAGCTCTACGTTCAGACCCAGCTTCTGTTGCAGGAAAGGTAATGTTTCTAAAGATATTGTTGCCAATTCATATTCATTGATTAACCAACTGCTTTTATGGCTGACGCTTTTGATTTCTCACTACTTAATGGCAGTCGTTTTTTGTTACAAATGATGAGCCGGTGGAGCTTTGGGAGTTTATTTCTAGTATACAAGAAGGCTTGGGATATCAGAGGTACCTTCAATGCATTTTTCATTGTCCAGCTGTTCTTTAAGGTTTTGTCTTGATTCACATATTTGCCTTGAGAATTGCTCTTGAGAACATGTTTTTTCCAAATGGAAAAAGTTGTGTTTGAGTAGAACTGTTCGAATAGACCCAAGCACTTTTTTGTTAAATCCAATAGATTTCACCAGGGCTAAACACTCAGACCTCTTTTTTTGTCAAAATATCAAGCTTCTACTTATAGTAGAGAAGATGTTTAACTAGGCTAAATGAACAAAGAATGGACGAGGCAGTAATAATGTTATCTTTATTAGTTAATTTCATGATTATGAGTGGATTCTGATTTCTATATCCAAATAGTAGCAACGACTAGCTTTAAATTCTTGGAATTTACTGCTGATTGCAAAGATTTGAGCACAAAGACAACTAATCAATATTCTGTCAAATTGAGGGGGTATGTATTTTCCTCTTTCATTTTTTTGGGACCAAATTCATTTGTTTTTGCTTGTGCTTACCAAATTTATTTGTTTTGGCAATGAAGCTTCAGTACTTTTCCTGCTTAGTTTAAACTCTTTACTTAGCACACATCTTTCGTTTTATCATATATCAGTGGATTACTGAAATTTCCTTCAAATAGCTGTAGGTTGGATGTAGGTGGTTTCTTTCAGAAAGTGCTGATACTATCTGTTTCATTCAGGGCCACAATTAATATTTCTGCCAATCTTGTATTCCTAGTTGTTCTGCTTGCCAGAAAGTTTAGCGAAAAGGTGTTTTTGCATAGAATATCCAATCCAATACCTGGTCCTGCTACTGTTCACGCTCTCTCATGCACGAGGACTTTCAGTTGTTCGAGAGCTAAGAGCATTCTTGGTTATTCTCCAGTCTTATCAATGGAGGTGAGCTGGTTTTAAATTTCAACTATTGCAAAATTAATTATACTCTTTTTCTCTTTTTCAATTGGCTTCCAGCTCATTGGTATTGTTTTTCATGCTATGTTGTAATCCATTGTTCTCACTTCGTGAAGTTAAGGCTATGTTTCTTGCTAACAAACTTTTCTGAAATCGTATACAGGCTTTGTTAATGTAAGTATATGATGAAATTACCTTGAGTGTACTGGTTTTTATATTTCTTAAGCTCGATGGGCCTATGCACAAAATTACTATCATACAGATGTAATGAACATTTTAATGATAATGTCTAATGGAGTTTCAATTGATCATATGTTTATTGGTGAATACACAGGAAGGTATCATGCGAACTTTGGAGTCATTCTCAGAACTAGCTAAAGATTCAGGTTCTTCAAGACTACGAGATTTTACTGCACCGTCAAAAGCAGACCAACTATTAGGTGGCGGAGTAGGTCAGATCAGCTGCTTTATCCGAAACATTATTTTGCTTTGGACATCTGCCAAACCTAAAGATACCTGATTCATCAAATTTCTTGCACTGTAATGACTTGTCATGCATTTACTGTAGCATTTTCTTTTTCTATTCTTGCCTTGAGTTGCCCTGAGATGTATCTTTTATATAATTCCAAGGGCGAAGCGCATTCGTGGTCCACCATGTTATGTGGAAGTTTCATCGTTCTTAGATGTACATTTCGATCCAATTTAATAAAGAAAATTAATGGAAAGATTAGATGCAACAAAATACAAAGTGCTACGATCCAATTTAGAAATTGAAAGTTTGGGGCCTGAATTGGGACTTGCTAAAAGGTTGAGGACCCCTAGTGTGGTTTGCCCTGTTTTTATTCTGAGATCTTTGGTTCATCTTGTTTTGTCTTATTGCAGCTGCTGATATATTGCTATGGAGGGATGAGAAGAAAACATTTACTTATCTGGCTTTACTCTTTCTGCTGTTCTACTGGTTTCTGCTTTCCGGAAGAACTTTTATCTCTTCGTTTGCAAGAATCTTATTGCTGGTCTCAGTCACTCTTTTTGTCCATGGCATCCTACCTTCGTCAATGTAGGTACCCTCTTTATGATGTTACATGATTATGCAGAAAAATATTCACAAATAATAGAATTCTGGTGATTTGTCTTCATCACAATAGTTTCGCAGTCATCTATTAGTTGTAATAATCCAAAGTAGTTTATGCAATTTGTTTTTCCGTATGTGTAACACAAGAGGTACTGGTTTATATTATACTGATATCGGTTTATATTTTACTGATATTGCAGACAGTTGCATTCTTGAATTGATATGACTTTGGTATATTCATGTCCCTTCAAAACTCTGAATTTTCATATTTGTCCTCAAAACTTAATTTCTAACAAATATGGCCTTGTCACCTACAAATATTTTGAATATCTTTTTCTAGTGTAACCAATTTGCCTCTTATATTGGATGGCTGCCCAAGTTAATAAGGATGATTTTGGTATGAAACATCTTTTTCAAGGTATACATATGGAAATTCAGAGTTGAGAGGGGCATGTATTTAAGCTGAGGAATTACAGATATATACAAAAAAGCCCCTTAGAATTTTCTCTCTTGCTTTCTCCTAAGTGCTCTATTTCTTGTCTATTGTATCTTAGTCTGTGAGAACAAACTTGTAATTATAGGTTTGGTCTGACAATCGAGAAGGTCCCATCATCTTGCTTTGAAGTCTCAGAGCAAACGTTGCAAAATTTGTTTAGTTTTGTGGCATCTATATGGAATAAAGGCTTTCATGTAATGAAGTTGCTTGCCAGAGGTGATGACTGGGAAGTTCTTTTCAAGGTATGTGTATATGTTTGTGTGGCATAAATTACTTCACTTTCAATTTTCTTTTACAGAATCTTTCTTTCATCTTAAAATTTCCGCAGCTCCAATTATGGTTCTCTGTGAATTTTGATTTCACCTTAAATCAAATTGAATATTTTGTTTCATATATTAACACAACAGATAGACTGTTGTTATTTTCGTGAGTTCTACAAGAATACTACTAGATAAGCCACCATAAGGAAATATTTTTCCATGGCAAAAAACCGAAAGGGCTAATTTATGATGAGTGATGTGTTCATTTTGGTAAACCATTATATGATCTATCTCTGGTTTTAATTCATGCAGTCGATTGCTTCTATATGTATTCTCAAGTTGCTGTTCCGTTTCTCACTCGCAACATTGATTGGAGTTGGTAAGGTTTCGACCTAAAAACCTTGTTAATTTCCAGATAATAGTGCTTTGTTTTTTCTTTTTCAACTTTCTCACCGCATTTTTTTTATTGCAGGGTTGACATGCATGTTCATCATCTTCATTGTCTATGAACAGTGTGAAGAGGAAGTCAACAGTCTAATTGCAACAGGCTCAGTTAGAATTGAAGCATTAAAGAAAAAAATTGTCAGTAAACTATCAAGCTTCTTGACGAAATATATTCCCCAAAGTTGATGATGACTGACCTACCATATCTCTCACTGCGAATTTGGAAATTAAAATGCATCATCTTTGTGACATACTTCCTTTCGTTGCGGCTTCTGTTGTCGATTTAATCTTTTATGTTTAGAGAGGTATTCATGCAATTACTGATTTGAGGTTTGATAATTCATCTATCTTTCGATCTTTCTACTAATTATGTAGTTATTATGGTAGTCATTTTCTCATGATTTCATGTAATTAAAAGAATAAATAACATTGCAAGATGTTCTGCCATTCTCATGCATATATTTCAACATCAGTAGCAAATTCATCCATCAGCTATGTTTTTGTACTGGTTAATTATGTATCTTTGATAAAGTTTTCACATATTTCTTCTACATATACGAACAATTCTTGTACAAGAACTCTCTTGTAGTTGGTCTGAGAATTTTATACTAACCGAGTATTTCATACTAATTGCATGTGCTCAAAATGAAAAAAAAGATACTATGTTATTTTATTTGGTTCTGTACATATATCGGCACAAAGCATTTTCCCCTATTGTTAATATAGTTCTTCATGCCATGTCTTAGTGTTTATTTGGTCTGGCTTTGGCTCTGCTTCTCTAACCCCTGAAACAGCAGTCAGACCCTGAAGCTAGCTACTGGAAAAAGCTATAAAGAGCTTCTAGGCTGCAAAATCTGTGGGTCCAATTTGAAGCTTCCGCTTCTGCTATAGTAAAAATCTATTAGGATGATTTACTGGAAAAGCTGTTAGTGTTCCTTCAAAAAGATCAACTGAGATAGCACTTCTGTGGAAACAACAGCCAAAGCAAAGAGGTCTATAATAGTATTGCAAAGGGACTCTTTCTCATGACTTCCAAAATTTATGTTTGATTATCTTTGAGATACTTGGTTGGCAAGTTTGGATCAAGAAGTTTTTCCATAACTGTATTTTGAGAAAGAAAAAGGTGATTTGCTTGCACCTCAAAAGTAAACAATATTTAGAATGCGCAGTATAAGTATGTATCTGGTGTTCTTTTTCGAATGTCAAATACTTTGGGTGATGGTTGTGTTTTTCGGTGTTTGTGGTTCCTTGCATTGGATTCTTGCTTTTCTATGTGTTGCTTTGTTTGAATGTAAATGGCTCTTTTTCTTGGTCAATTTTCTCCTTATGTCATACTATTTATGATCTTTCTGTATTTCGTGCTTAAAATCCAAAATTTGTACATATACCCTTCTTAATAGGCTTGGAGCTTTCTGTTGACAAGTGTATCCAACACAGATTTGGTAATGACGGTTTATATTAGGCTTCAGTTATAAACTTGAGCCAGAAATTAGGAATTTTAAGCTATTAATTTATACAGCTGCAAATTTTGAAGTGTTTATCTCCTACTGGTTGTATTCATTTTAGAAAGGAGTGTTCAAAGCCATAAGGACTAGGCATTTCAATACACAAGTTTTTTTTTTTTTAATACAAATAAGAAAAAGCAGAGGATGTTCAAACATACATGCATTTGCCTCTAGTGAGAACCGTAGCATAGGGAGCAAAACTGCTTTTAGTTTAGAATTTTAAGAAGTCCCTCTCTTGCTGCACTCAGCTCTTTTGCAACTTTCGTCATGTCGGATCGTTCGTATGGCGATTCATTTGAGCACGCGAGACCGCAGTTGAACACCGAAACTACGCAATGTCGCACACACTCTTCTCGATAAGCTTTATCATTATCAGCTGAGTGCAGGTTTCTGTCTATGATGTCCATGACATGTTGAGGTGAAGCAGCAGCAGCACGAACATATCCACGAAGGCTCAGTCCGTCTTTGAACTTTTCGTCGAGGGGGCTCATTCCAGTGAACATTTCCAGCAGAAGAATTCCGTAGCTGTACGCATCGCCGAGCCTAGATGGTTTACAGCCCATTCCATACTCTGCACAACATATTTTAATTGCAAACAGACAATACAAGATTGTCAGGTGAGTTCATTTGGATTTGGATTTGGTTCCCACTGTTTCCAAGCCATAGTTACAAAAACTAAATTTGATCTTTTAGTTTATAACTTGACTCTAAGATAGCATTAGATATGTAGAAATAAAATTCCAGCTCTTGCATGTTTAGTGATCATAATTAATCAGTTGTTTTTTCTAACTCTAGTATGTCGGTTTTCGTGGCTAATATGTAGTATCCTTTTTATTTCCTAGAGTATTTTTTTTTCTCCTTTTCTACTAATTTGTACACTGACTTTCTAATTTTATTTATTAAACTTTATGCTATTCACTTGTTTTTTGCTTCAAAAGACAGTGAGCAGCAAAAAAATATCAGATGTACTATAGTTAGGAATCAAATAAAGATGTGTTATATTTTTTTTCTGAAATTCTGTAAAGCATGAAAAAAAAAGTTATCATTTTATTGCATATTTCTCACCTGGAGGAACATAACCAATTGATCCTTTGATTCCCACAGTGCTGGTAGATGAACACTCAGATGTTTCGTCAGGTAATTGCCGCAGAAACTTTGCTAACCCAAAATCACCCACATGCGCCGTCATTTCATTGTCGAGAAGGACGTTGCTGGGCTTAAGATCACAATGAACAATCGGCACAGACCCTTCGTGATGAAGAAGATACTCTAATGCCGAGGCTACGTCGACAGCTATGTTCAACCTCTGGATTAGGTTTAGGCTTCTGAATGGCCTATTAGCGCGTGCATTTGGATGTAGCCGCTCTTCTAAGCTCCCATTAGGCATGTACTAAAAAACCAAGGCCTTAAAATCATTACTGTGGTGATCCAAGCTAGAGCACGATGTAAGAATTTTGACAAGATTTCGATGTCGAATGCTTCTCAGGGCCTCACATTCAGACATAAAACTCCTGAAAGCCCCATGCTGTTGAAGGTTAAGTACTTTCACTGCGACGATGTTGGCATTTTCATAGTTCATGACGGCTTTATAT
This sequence comes from Ananas comosus, assembly GCF_001540865.1. Taxonomy (NCBI): domain Eukaryota; kingdom Viridiplantae; phylum Streptophyta; class Magnoliopsida; order Poales; family Bromeliaceae; genus Ananas; species Ananas comosus. The sequence goes on along the minus strand of NC_033625.1, from coordinate 5,490,183 downwards.
ACTGACCCAAAACTTCCTGTGCCGATCAGATTATCTGAGGAGAACCCATCTGTAGCCCTGAAAAGCTCATCGTATGATACTTTCATGTGTCGGTTTCTTAAGGAAAATCTTGACAGCGGCTTTCTCCGGGAGCTTTTTATCAAGTGACGCATCCCAAGCAAGCACATGATTATAATGAAACACAAAATTGCTCCACCTATGGGAATGAGTATTACCTTGAGTTTATAATCAGAGTGATGTTTTGCTGCGAAGGCATCTGAAGTGCATTTCGGCAAGTGTAATTCTAGAATTCCCCCACAGAGTTTACTATTTCCGATAAGTGAGACTTCACTCGCATTCTTAAAGACACCTTTCATCGGTACTCGACCCTCAAAACTATTGAAGAGATATTCAAGTATTGTAGATCAGGGAGCTCATCAAGGAATGCTGGTATTTGGCCGGAGTATAAGTTTTTTGAGAGATCAAGCTCCTTGAGCCTTCTTAAATTGCTAATGGAGAAAGGAATGGTCCGTTGAAATAAGTTATTCTCCAAATGAAGGATTTCCAAGATTGTGCATTGACCGATAGTGTCTGGAATCTCACCAGAGAGCCTGTTATTTGCAAGATCAAGCTCCCTGATATTTATCAAATTGCCCACTTCTAACGGTAATGAATCATTCAGTAAATTATGCGACAAGTCGAGGAAGCTTGCGAGGGATGAAAGGAAAACTTCTTTAGGAATGCTACCGCTTAGCCTATTATTTGATAGATTTAACAACTCTAGCGTTGACAGGTTGCTTAACGTCGGCGGAATGGCTCCTTCAAATTCATTGTTGCCGAGATAGAGCTTGTCCATTAGTGTTAGGTTGCCCAAGGTCGGAAGAATTTCGCCCGAGAGCATGTTGTTCGACAGATCCAAGTACTGTAATTGCCAAAGATGACTGATTTCTATAGGAATGGTGCCTCGAAAATCGTTAACGCCTATATCAAGATAAGTTAGATTGATAAATTGTAAAGAAGTCCTCCAAATTATTGTTGTGACACTTGCATTCAATTTGGTACAATTTGATCTTGTTCGGGCCAATTTGAATAAATTGATTGAATCGTTACCTTTGATCAAATCCGGTTCAGCTTGAGCCGCTTTAAATTCAATTACAATCTGAAATTGCTAAATAACAAATTAAATCCAAAATCTGTTTGTTATCATCAAAATTTATTATTGGATAAAATCCAACACATTGCTAGTATCTTCTATATAGAAAACTTAAGTGAAAATCCAACATGGCGGTCTCACCTTAATTTGGGCAAAGCTGGTAGGGGTGAGGCCCATTTTGTTTTTTTTTTTGGTTTCTTTTTGTTTTTGGTTCTTCATTCTCCCCCATTCTCCACGTTCACCTGGCAAACGGGTGGGTTGGGCAACCCGTGAGCGGGTCATTATACCCGCGGGTTACTTGGGCATGGGTAAAATTTACCTGCAAATTTTTGGGCAGCCAATATCTTTATCCATACCCGCCTGCGGGTAGGCTGATGGGTTTGCGGGTTACCTGCAATTTTTTTCTCTTTTTTCTCTTATATTTTTTAAATGCAAATACATATATATAAGTTTTAAAAATACAGCATAATTCATTATTTAAAATATCATAACATACAATAAAAATATTTAAAGTTTTAAAACAAAAAAATTTCGTAATATAAAAGACGCGATAAGAAATTAGGGTTAGAATTTTTAAGATGGATAAATAAAAAAAATATATTTTAATTAAGAACATATATTTTTTAATTAAAAAATATATGTGTGGGTACCCGTGGGTATCCGCTGGTTACCCAAAATGCCCACAGCTTAATGGCTACTCATCCGTTTTACCCGTAATTTTTTGGGTTTGAAAAGTTGGTATCCATACCCGCAAATTTGCGGGTAACCCACGGGCACCCGCGGGTATGTGTCGAGATTGCCAGGTCTAGTAGAGAGAGTGGGCTGAAGCCTACTTTTTTCTCTATCCAATTCTCTTTCCTCTTTCATTATTCTCCCTATTCTCTTTCTCATTTTTTTACTGTATAATTTATTTTTGACTGACAATATTATAAAAATAAAATTTATATTTAATATATAGAATCTAAACAGTATAAAATGCTATGTGTAAAATATTGTATAATTAAAATTCTTATAATGAGATTTTGAAAATACAGGATACAAAATTTATTTTTACACCCAATATACGAAACATTTCACCTTAACTTAATTTTTTAAAATATGATATTTCAAAATTATACAATTTAATTCGATAGACGTAATCTAAACTATAATAATATATATGTATATTATTATTATTATAGAAATAGAAGCTCCAGTTAAAATCCAACATGGCGCTCTCATGTTTTTTTTTGAGAGATAGATTGCACGTTGTTCACTTCGTTTATTTTGTTTGAAATAAACTTAGCTGTAAATGTGAATTAATTAGAATTCGAACTTAGAACCTCGGATACCAATCACCAAGTTTTTTGTCACTTACTCTAGGAACAGTCGGTAACATGATGTTCCCATGTCGATTTGGACAGATGAGGATTGTGATGGAGTCCACTATATATTTTTTTTTTCATCCCAATTCTTCTCTCTACACATTGATTTGAGCGGAAGAAGGGGGTAAGGGGATAGGGCCCACTTTTTTTCAATTGAAAGCCAACATGATGTTCTCTCATGCTAATTTGGCCGGAGGGAATTAGGGAAGGGTTAACTTTTTCTTTTTTTTTTGTTTTTTTTGTTTTTGTTTTTCTCTTTCAATTCCAATTCTCCCCTTTCTCTCCCATTCTCCACGTCCGAGTGGAATGGGGCCTTTTTTTAATTTACCATCTAGAATCTCCTCCTCTCTCTCATCCTTTGTCGTTCTCTCTAATTTTTTTTTACTATACAGCGTATTTTTAATTAATTTATATTATAAAATAAAAATTTATATTTAATATATACGATAGAAATCATATAAAAGGTTATGGATAAAAAATTACATAATTTAAATCTTTATAATAATAGTTTAGAAATGTAGATTATAAAATTTATCTTACATCCTGATGGTACGAAATATTTTTTATTCACCACTTTGTTTTTTCTTCTCAATTATAATAAATTATTATCAGCACCCAGTCTGTTGGTACATTACATATACTAAATTATTTTCTAAAATTTAATATGACAAAATTATAAAATTTATTTTGCTAAATACAATCAATACTATATAAAATGTTTATATAAAAAATTTTATAGAATTTCAATTTTTATAATGAGATTTTAAAAATACAATATATAAAATGTATTTAACATCCCAATTTGGAATCCGCCGATCCCGCCTTGTATTCTGGCGCTTTGAACCATCGCTATTTATCTCGCTGCAAGAGCATGGAACCAGCTAATCGCGTGATTTGTCAGCTTTCTCTTTCTCCTTTTCTCTTCTTTTGTTGTATTGTGGTTTTAGATTATTCTTTCTTTCTCTATTCCTCTTATCTTTTTGCATATGCCTATTAATCGCTATGTTTATAGAAACTTACTCCTACGCAGAAGGCTTTCCCCCTCTCTTTTTCTCTCTCTACAGCCATTTGAAAAATAGCAATAGCAGATGGATAGTAAAATAAAACAACAAATATATTTTTTGTTCTATTAGTATATTCATTCATTCATTCTTCTGTTGTTATTGTTATTGTTTTTGTTTTGTCTTTTTTTCTTTCTTCTTCTTCTGTTGTTATTGTTATTGTTTTTGCTGTCTTTTTTCCTTTTTTGAGTTTGCTACTGTTGTTGCTCCTACTATTTTTTTTTGTTTAGTGTTTTTTCATTCTTGGTATATAATAGTTTCATAAGTTTAGAGTTTCTTGTTTCTTCCTTCATTAGTTTAGAATATTTATGGGTCCAACTCAATCTAGTGGGTCCAAAACCATTATCGAATATAAAAAATGTCGTCACCAAATACCTATAATAGTGATAAAAATTGTTTCATTCTTGGTATATTATAGTTTCATAAGTTTAGATTTTCTTCTTTCTTCCTTCATTAGTTTAGAATATTTATGGGTCCAACTCAATCTAGTGGGTCCCAAACCATTATCGAATATAAAAAATGTCGCCACCAAATACCAATTATGGCGATAAAAATTGTTTCATTCTTGGTATATAATAGTTTCATAAGTTTAGAGTTTCTTCTTTCTTCCTTCATTAGTTTAGAATATTTATGAGTCCAACTCAATCTTGTGGGTCCAAAACCATTATCGAATATAAAAAATGTCGCCACCAAATATCTATTATGGCGATAAAAATTGTCGCCATATGCCACCCAATTGTAACAATTCGGGGCAACAATGTTTAGCTAACAAAGTAAAATAGATGGCTGCAACTATTTATCCCCACCTACTCTCTTTGAAAGGTTAAGCTGTTAGAGAACGGTGTTTAACACTCCCCCTCACGTCTGGGCTCGAGACTTTTTAATCGGCCCATAACGTGGGCTTGAATTAAATGGGAGAAAATTAATATGCTAGGAGCCTGGCGTGACTCGAACTCAGGACCTCCTGCTCTGATACCATGTGAAACAACCGTTGTACTCTAAAATCTTAAGCTGTTAGAGAACGGTGTTTAAGCATTTTTATATTTAACACTCTCAAAATTTGGTGGCAATTAATTTTTGTCACTAACGTTCAACTTTATGTGGCAGATATTTATCGCCACTAATTATGAGATATGGTGGCAACCACATTTAAATGTGATATTTAGTGGCAAATATTTATCGCCATTAAATATGACATTTGGTGGCGCAACTATTTACAAAAGCGCATATTTTGTCCTATTTTTACTTCATTCTATATATGCTAATGCATGTCTACATATCATGCTTGTTGGTCTAGCTTTGGACTGCTCAAGTTCTCTATTCACTAAATATCCGAGAAGCAGCAGACAAATATTTCTGGAGCTTATGCTACTAGAGAAATCTGAATGAGCTTCGCTTTTGCCACTTACGCTTGAAAAAGTTGGTACAAAAAACTTGCAATTTGAATAAATTAAAAATATACCCCAAACTCGCTCTCTTACATCTGTGTGTGTGTTGATACACCTTAATTAATAGTCCCTTTGGTAGTAGCTATATAACAGGACACGTGCAAACGAGATTGGCTTGATTGTAGATCATGATAATTGCTTCAGGGGGGAAGAGGAGAAGAGAAGTTATTTCCATAGGAAATTCTTGGACCTCTTCGCCCCGGAGTCCAGTGCTCCAGACTCGGTCGGGGACTGGAGTGGACTTTTCCAAACCAGACGGGTCACTAATCCGGACCTTTTAACTGTTCCGTTCGACTTAGAAGAGATCAAATCAGCTGTGTTTCAGCTTGGAAGGGACAAGGCTCTGGGTCCCGATGGTTTTCCTGTGAGTTTCTACCAGACCTTTTGGGATGTCGTTAAGCTTGATGTCTTCTCGATTTTTCAAGAGTTGTTTGAGGGGCGACTCTCCACGCGTGCTGTGGACTACTCTTACGTTTGTCTGGTCCCCAGAAAAGAAGGTGCGGTGAAAGCCAATGATTTTAGACCAATTAGTTTACTAAACGGGATCCAGAAGATTATCTCAAAGGTCCTGGCAAATAGACTGGTTACGGTATTGCCTCATCTCATCTCGATCTCACAGTCGGCATTCTTAAAAGGGAGACTCTTGGCCGACGTTTTTGTAACCGCCAACGAGTTAATGGCTTGGGGTTACAAAGAAGCGGTTGAGGGTGTTGGGATTAAGGTGGATTTTGAGAAGGCCTATGATAAAGTCGACTGGTCATTCCTATGTAGGACTCTAGGATGGATGAGATTTAACGAAAAATGGTGTGGATGGGTGAGTGAATGCTTCTGCAACTCGAAATTTGCAGTCCTCGTCAATGGGATACCCACTAATTGGATCAAAACTAAAAGAGGTGTTCAACAAGGCGACCCCCTGTCTCCATATCTTTTCATCCTGGTGGTTGAGTGTCTGGCCAGGATGATAGGTAGGGCTGAGGAGTCGAACCTGTACAAGGGTCTTAGACCAAACTCAGATTGCTCTATCTCACTTTTACAGTATGCAGATGATACCTTTTTCTTTTGTGAGGCGCGGAAATGTTACATGCGTAATCTCAAATTTGTGTGAGATCTTTTTGAGTGGTCGTCTGGAATCAAGGTAAATAAAGATAAGTCGGAAGTTTTCTACATGGGGCAGAAGAGAGGCAAAGAAAGTAGAATTGCTGATATCTTGCAGTGCAAAGCTGGCAAACTGCCGACAAGGTACCTTGGGCTTCCGTTATCTTGTAGGACTCTTAAGAAAGATGATTGATTTGGGGTTATTAATAATTTCCAAAGGAGGTTAGATGGGTGGCAGACCAAACTCCTCTCTAGAGGCGGGAGACTTACGCTGGTAAACTCAGTCCTATCTAACCTGCCCACACACTTCTTCTCTATTTTCAAAGCTCCGATATGGGTCATAAAACGATTGGAGGCGATGCGGAGGGACTTCTTCTGGAATGGGAGGGCAACCTACTCAAGGGGCGGTTATATGGTTGCGTGGAAAAACGTGTGTAGGAGTAAGAAAGAAGGCGGCCTTGGGGTTAAAGACTTGGCCAGTACGAACAATGCTTTGCTCACTAAGTGGTGGTGGCGGTTTTTCACTGAAGGCAACCCACAATGGATCGAATTGATAAAGAGCCTATACTATAATACAAGGCGTCCGCTTTTTGAGGGTTCGACTTTTCGACTGGCTTCACAGTGGTAGAAGAACGTGGTAAAGTTGAAGCTGATTTATCTGTGCGGAGTGTCCTATGGGTTAGGAGACGGGTCTTTCATCGATTTTTGGTCGGACAGATAGTGTGGCGATACGCCCCTAAAGTCGCAATATCCTGATATCTTCTCAAATGTTCACCTTAAAGAGGTGCGTGTTGGCAATTGCTTCTCTGCATTGGGTTGGAGGTGGAGAAAGATTTTGAGAGGGGCGAGAAGGAACTCAAATTATAGTGAGCTGGATATTAGGGCGCTGAAAGACACCCTCCTGCATCTGCGAGTTGAAAACCGACCTGATGATATTCGCTGGAGATGGAATCTAGACAATAAATTCACTGTCAAGTCCGTGTATTCTCTTATCAATAGCGGAGGGGTCACGGACGCTGTTACACCAGTCATTTGGAGAATGCACATTCCGATCAAAGAAATCTTTCTCTGGCTTGTCAGTAAAAAGAGCTTGCCTACCGTGGATAACCTTTTCAAAAGGGGTTGGTCGGGCAACCTCAGCTGTGTGATGTGCGGGGCTGAGCCTGAGACGGTGGACCACCTGCTAGTGGGGTGTGTTGTTAGCAAATTTCTTCTTTTCTCGCGTTTTGGGGAATCCCACTTATTCCCCATTTTTGAGGATATCTCCTTCGTCTGGGGAAGGTTGCTAGATTAGCATCCGCATTCTAATGCTGCGAAGGCTCAGATTCTGGTGGCGGCAACTTGGTGGATGCTCTGGCGTGAAAGAAACAACACTATCTTTAGAAATCAACCGACCGACGTAATCCAAACTTCCCCTGCTCCCACCCTGGGCACTTGGCGGACCGGAAGGAATGGGCCCACTCCCCCCGCTCCATCCCTGGGCACTTGGCGGACCCGTAGGATTGGACCCACTTTCCCCACCAGTGTCTTGAGACCATGGTCTCTAGATAAATAAATCTCTTAACTTTGTTAACTTGGTCAATTTATTTATCTAGAGACCAGTGTCTTGATCACAACCGGCTTAATCGGAGGTTGTCCAAATATAACAAAAAAAATGCATAATTAATCAGGTAGTACTTATTATGGGCATCGGGAGTCTTTCACGAGCCAAATCCGGTGGAATTACACATTTCTCACTATAAAACAATGTGGTCGACAAAACGGCATACAAAGCGCGCACCTAAAATTATTTAAATTGTTATTTCTTTTGATTTGCTTTGCAAAAAACATCAGCTTTTGCTATAATATTGGAAATCTATTAGGATGTTTATTGAAAAGCTGTGAGTGCTAGATCATTCACAAGCTCGACTGAGATAGCACTAGCTAGTATAGAAGCTGCAGCGGTAGAAACAAAGAGGCTTACAGTATCTCCAAGGGACTGATTATTTTTACAACGTACTTCAAAGATTTATGTTTGATCATCTTCCAGATATTTGGTTGACGAGTTTTGGAAAAGATGATGCGGTTGGCCGACGATCCTATTTCGAGAAAGAAGAAGCGATTTGCTTGCACCTTAGAAAGTAAAAGAAATTCAGAGTGGGCGGCGTATGTATATATGTATCTGGTATTCTTTTTCTGTTGCGTCAAATACACATTGGCGATCGCAACTTAATCCTCTCATTCATGGCAACTTTGGTGTAAGAAACAGCATTTGGCTGTGTTTTTCATTGTGTGTTTGTGGTTCTTTGCATTGGATTGTTGCTTTTACTGGTAATGCTCTGTTTGATTGTAAATGGTTTTTGTTGTTCTTGTTGTGGTCAATATCCTCCTTGCACACTATTTTACGATCTTTCTCTATTTTGTGCTAATTTTAGGTAAGCACGCAGGGAGTCGCTGCAACAATAGGCCATCTTAAAAAAGGGCCCTCAAATTCATTTTTCTTTTTCGATAGATGCCTTCTAAACTTTTTTTTATTTTGACTGAGTTATTTTAGTTCATTGAATTGGGATTTCGTTAAAATTAAACACTCTGGGAACTAAATTCTATTATTTTCTGACATTATGTACAGATCGAAGCATCTCAAAATCGACAACTTTAGTCTACAACGCTTGAATTTTTGTTCGAAATTAACTTAAGATCAAGGTTCATACCGTTGATCTTAAATTGATGAATCATATAATTCATTTTCAGAATGTTGTTGAAGTTCATTCTGCGGCCGCATGATGAACCATAAAATAATCTTTAAAAATTAGATTCACTTTCGATACCAAAAATCATATTTATCAATGCAGATTGTCGATCCAAATGTCTTATCATAGAAAAGAAACAACTTAATAGGATAAGAACTGTGTTGTCTTAGAAGGATAGTAGCAGGTATATACCAGACATTTGTAAATAACACCCTTCTAAATAGGGTTGGAGCATTGTGTTGAAAATGAAAAGTGCATTCAACACAGATTTGGTAATAATGGGTTATATTAGGCTTCAATTATAAACTTGAGCCAGAAATTAGGAATTTGGAGCTATTAATGTACACAGATGCAAAATTTAAGGTGGGTATCTCCCTTTGGATGTACTCATTTTAGAAAGGAGTAATCAAAACCATAAGGACTAGGCATTTTTATTACACAAGGTTTTTATTTAATGCAAATAAGGAAAAGCGGAGGATGTTCAATTAAACATACATACATTTGCCTCTAGTGAGAAACGTGGCATAGGGAGCAAAACTGCTTTTAGCTAAGAAGCCTCTCTCTTGCTGCACTCAGCACCTTTGAGACTTCCGTCATGTCGCATCGTTCGTGTGGTGATTCATTTGAGCAGGAGAGACCGCAGTCGAACACTGAAACTACGCAATCTCGCACACGCTCTTCTCGATAAGCTGTATCATTATCAGCTGAGTGCAGGTTTCTGTCAATGATGTCCATGAGATGTTCAGGAGAAGCAGCAGCAGCATGAACATATCCACGAAGGTTCAGTCCGTCTTTGAACTTGTCGTCGACGGGGCTCATTCCAGTGAACATTTCTAGCAGAAGAATTCCGTAGCTGTATACATCGCCAAGCCTAGATGGTTTACAGCCCATTCCATACTCTGCACAACATTAATACATCGGAAACAGACGATACAAGATTCTCAAGTGAATTCATTTGGATTTGGATTTGGTTCCTACTGCTTCCAAGCCATAGTTACAAAAACTAAATTTGATCTTTTAGATTATTTATATTGATTCAAAAATAGCATTAGATATGTAGAAATGAAGTTCCAGCTCTTGTGAGTTTAGTGATTATAATTAATCAGTTTTTAGTAGTAAGCATCAAGCAGTTTATTCTAACTCCAGTATGTCGGTTTTCCTAGCTAATATATGTAGCATCCTTTTTATTTCCTACAATATTTCTTTTCCCCTCTTTTCTACTAATTTTTACACTAAATTTCTAATTTTATTCATTAAACTTATGCTATTCACTTGTTTTTGCTTCAAAAGATAGTGAGTAGCAAAAAATATTAGATATAGTATAGTTAGGAATCAGATAAAAATGCATTGTACTTTTCTGAAATGTTGCAAAGCACGAAATAAGTTAACATTTTATTGCATATTTCTCACCTGGAGGAACATAACCAATAGATCCTTTGATTCCCACAGTGCTGGTAGATGAACGCTCAGATGATTCGTCAGGCGGTTGCCGCAAAAACTTTGCTAACCCGAAATCACCCACATGCGCCGTCATTTCATTGTTGAGAAGGATGTTGCTGGGCTTAAGATCACAGTGAACAATCGGCACGGACCCTCCGTGATGAAGATACTCTAATGCCGAGGCTACGTTGACAGCTATGTTCAACCTTTGGCTTAGGCTTAGGCTTCTGAATGGCCAATTCTCGCGTGCATTTGGATGTAACCACTCTTCTAAGCTTCCATTAGGCATGTACTCAAAAACCAAGGCCTTGAAATCGTTACCGCGGTGATCCAAACTAGAGCACGATGTAAGAATTTTGACAAGATTTCGGTGTCGAATGCTTCTCAGGGCCTCACATTCAGACATAAAACTCCTAAAAGCCCCATGCTGTTGAAGGTTAAGCACTTTCACCGCGACGATGTCGGCGTTTTCATAGTTCATGGCGGCTTTATAAACCGACCCAAAACTTCCCGTGCCGATGAGATTTTCTGAGGAGAACCCATTTGTAGCCCTGAAGAGCTCATCGTAAGATACTTTCGCGTGTCGGTTTCTTAAGGAAAACCTCGACAGCGGCTTTCTCTGTGAGTTTTTAATCAAGTGATGTATCCCAAGCAAGCACATGATTATAATCAAACACAAAATTGCTCCACATATAGGAATGAGTATTACTCTGAGTTTATAATCAGAGTGATGTTTTGTTGCAAAGGCATCTGAAGTGCATTTCAGCAAGTGTAATTCTGGAATTCCGCCGCAGAGTTTACTATTTCCGATAAGCGAGACTTCGCTCGCATTCTTAAAGACCCCTTTCATCGGCACTCGACCCTCAAAACTGTTGAAGGAGAGATTCAAGTAGTGTAGATCCGGGAGCTCGTCAAGGAATGCCGGTATTTGGCCCGAGAAGAAGTTTTTTGAGAGATCAAGCTCCTCAAGCCCTCTTAAATTGCCAATGGAGGCAGGAATGGACCCTTGAAATAAGTTATTCTCTAAATGAAGAATTTCCAAGATGGCGCATTTGCCGATGGTGTCTGGAATCTCACCAGAGAGCCTGTTATTTGAGAGATTAAGCCCCCCGATATTTATCAAGTTGCCCACTTCCAACGGTAATGAACCGTTGAGTAAATTATGCGACAAGTCAAGGAAGTTTGTGAGCGATGAAAGGGTCAAAACTTCTTGCGGAATGCTACTGCTTAGCCTATTATTTGATAGATTTAACGACTCTAGCACTAACATGTTGCTTAATGTCGGCGGAATGTCTCCTTCAAATTCATTGCTGCCAAGATAGAGCTGGTCCATTCGTGTTAGGTTGCCCAAAGTGGGTGGAATTTCGCCCAAGAGCATGTTGTTCGACAGATCCAAGTACTGTAATTGCCAAAGATGGCTGATTTCTATAGGAATGGTGCCTCGAAGATCGTTAACACTCATGTCAAGAAAAGTTAGATTGATTAACTTCTCAATCTCAGTTGGTATAATTCCTGATATTTGGTTGTCGGCGAGTTCCAAAAAANTCGTTAACACTCATGTCAAGAAAAGTTAGATTGATTAACTTCTCAATCTCAGTTGGTATAATTCCTGATATTTGGTTGTCGGCGAGTTCCAAAAAATAAAGACTAGTGGAAAGATTGACTAGTGATTTGGGCATCATGCCTTCAAGTAAATTGTCTCCTAAACCCAACAGTTGGAGACTGGTGCAGTTGGTCAGTGCTGTAATGAAGCTCCAATCACTAGGCTTCCTGGCTTCAAGTCGATTGCTCGGCAGTTCAAGCGACAAAAGACTCTGCAAGGCTCCAAGGCTCGGCGGTATCGTGCCGTGGAATGCATTGAACGATAGGTCAAGCATATTGAGCTCAGAAGCATTGGACAAGGATGCCGGAATTCGCCCCTCGAGCTGATTATAATACATAAGAAGAAATTGAAGGTTCGGAAGAGCATTTCCGATATCGGAGGGTAGAGTTCCCTCGAGTTGGTTATAAGGGAGTTCTAAGGTCTTCAGGGATGATAGATTGTANGTCGTTAACACTCATGTCAAGAAAAGTTAGATTGATTAACTTCTCAATCTCAGTTGGTATAATTCCTGATATTTGGTTGTCGGCGAGTTCCAAAAAAAAAAGACTAGTGGAAAGATTGACTATTGATTTGGGCATCATGCCTTCAAGTAGATTGCCTCCTAGACCCAACACTTGGAGACTGGTGCAGTTGGTCAGTGCTGTAATGAAGCTCCAATCACTAGGCTTCCTGGCTTCGAGTAGATTACTGGACAATTCGAGCCGTGAGAGACTCTGCAAGGCTCCAAGGCTCGGCGGTATAGTGCCGTGGAATGCATTGAACGCTAGCTCGAGGTTGTTGAGCTCAGAAGCATTGGACAAGGATGCTGGAATTCGGCCCCTGAGCTGATTATAATACATAAGAAGGACTTGAAGGTTCGGAAGAGCATTTCCGATATCGGAGGGTAGAGTTCCCTCGAGTTGGTTATAAGGGAGTTCTAAGGTCTTCAGGGATGATAGATTGTAAAGGGATGATGGTATTTCCCCTGTTAAGTTGTTCATCCCGAGAATGAGATATTCAAGAGATGAAAGTCGTCCGAGCGAGATTGGGATCGTCCCGGAGAGATAATTATGAGAGCAGTCCAGTCGAGAGAGGAATGGGAGTTCTGCAAAGTGGGGAATTTCACCATGAAGTTTGTTTTCTCGTAGCAAAAGCATGTTCAGAGAGGAGAGATTTGTGAGGGTGGGCGGAATGGTTCCTGTGAGGCTATTATCTTGGATTTCAAGTATGTTCAAGGAGGGAAGGCTACCAAAGGATGGAGGCATGGCTCCTGACAAGTTATTTTTGCCGAAAGAAAGATAGATTAGGGAAGAGAGATTCCCAAGTGAATCCGGGATGGACCCCGAAAGGCTATTGAATTTTAGATCAAGGCGTTGAAGCCGAGCAAGATTGCCCAAAGCAGCAGGGATGGCTCCTGTAAGATTATTAAAGCTGAGTGCTAAGAATGTTAGCTTTTGGAGATAGCCAAGCTCTCCTGGAATTTCTTCTGTGAGAAAGTTATTCCCTAGATCGACAGCCTGAAGCTCTTTACACTGTGTTAGATTGGAAGGGATCGTCCCTTGTAACATGTTTTGACGCAGCATTAGCTCTCTAAGACCGGAAAGACGTGATAGGGTCGGCGGGATCTCACCGTTGAGCTTATTATCTGTCAAGTTGAGTAGTTGAAGATTAGAGCAATTGCCGAGCGAAGACGGGATCGTTCCGCGAAGAGAATTCACACTCAGGTTGAGATATCGCAGCCGGCGTAGGCTTCCTAGCTCCTCTGGGATGCTCCCGTCTAGCATGTTGTCGGACAGGTCGATCCTCTGGAGGAATGTGAGGTTGGCTACGGAGGGCGATACGAAACCGGTTAGGCGGAGAGACTTGAGGTCGAGGGCCGTGACCCGGTTGGGATGGCGGCGGCCGCAGGAGACACCGCGCCACCTGCAGTAGTGGAGAGAGCCGTTGTTCCACGAGGAGAGCGCTCCGAGCGGATCGTCCTCGACGAGAGACTTGAAGGAGAGGAGGGCCGCTCGGTCGGATGCAGCTTGTTCTATCCCGGGAGCGGCGCACCGGGCGGTGGAGATGACATACAGTAGAATGATGAGAAAAATTAGTGCATGGAAGCCTTCCATTCTATGGACTAAGACAAGAGAAAGCTAAAGCTATAGCAATCCCTGCAGCACCCAGCTCTTCGCTGGTATTTGATGGTGGCAACTGGATATATAATAAACTAAGTTCCAAGCTTAGTCAAGAAGCCAATAGTTGTAGTAAGGCACTAATACCGTGGTGTGAAACTTCTTATGTACCTAGAACCACAATACTTACTGCAAAATGTCACTAATGATCGTTGGCTAAAAACGTGAATAGTTAGTATCCTAAAAATTTAAATTCCAAATTTAGTTATTTTATATTTTAGTTATGCGAATAGCTCTAAAAGCATCTATCTCTATTTGTAGCTGAATATTCATGCATTGTAAAAAATGAATGAAGTGCATAGCTAAGACCATCTAATTGTAGCTGTACTTATGTGCATTGCAAAAAAATGTACCAAGTGAGTAACTAGAAGCATCTACCTGCTAACTAGTAAATTCGTGCGCTGCATTGCTATTTCAATACAGCCGTCTGTTGGAACAAAAATTCTATGGGTACTGACCCCAAATTACTTAATTTGGGGGGGGGGCCGGTCCCCGATGGGCACCGCGTGGCACAGGAGCAACGCGGCGCCCATGGACCACTGCTCTCCCAACATGGGGAGAGCAGTGGAAATTTCCAGTGCACCTGGTGTATCTATACTAGGTGCACTATAAAATTATTTCTTGATTTTTAATTTTTTAAATTATACTTTTATGTAATAATTTATTTATTTTTTTAGGAGTTACCATATAGAAGTTAAAATTTTACACTCTATTTGGTTTCAAAATAAATTGAAAGTAATAAAAATCAAAAAATAATTTTATGGTGCACCTAGTATAGATGCACCAGATGCACCCGGAAGTTCCACTGCTCTCTCCAAATTGAGAGGGCAGTGGAGGATGGACACCGGGTGGCGCAGGCCTAGCGGGGACAGGTAATTTGGGGCAGATGCCTATAGAATTTTTGTCCACTCTGCGATAAAGAAATTGGTGGGCGATTAGTGGGTTGGCGTTATTTGATGTGACGGGTTGACGTGTTGGCGTCATTAGCGGTGACGTTAGTAAACGAGGAGACTAGACGGGAGTAAATAAGGAGATTAGTGGACGAAACAGAACAAATTATTAGATGTTAATTTTTCCAAAAAGAGAAATGCTAGGTATATACATAAAAAATGAGTATATAATATACATTTTATCAATTTAATAGGTGAGATATTTTTACTAGTCACTTTATATGATTAGTAAGTGACATTTCATTCATTGAATGGGTGAAATATAAAATATACACTCCTTTTAAAGTGTATAAATAGTTTTTTTTCTAAAAAAAACGAGCAGTGCTATAATATACCGCAAAATAGGGTGTATATCTTACATCTACTCTATTAGAAGGTCATTAATTCTCTACACTTGTCTAATTGGACGGAATAATGCATAAAAACTCTAAACTTTAAACGATTGTCAAATGACCCTCTAATTTTTAATTTAACAACTAGATTTTCTAAAATTATCAAATAGTTTAATTGGTCAATTTTTTCAATAGAAGTTACTGATTAAAAAGCCATGTTGGTAACCTGTTTTACAAATCTAATCTTGCAAAGTTTCATAAACACAAAAAAAAAAGAGTATTCTTCCCTTTTCATGATAAAACTAAGATACAAGGGTTGAAGAATGTACAAACTAAATCCATCTTTCATTTTAATTTATTACTTTTTTCAAGCGTCAAAATAAAAAAAAAAAGGCAGATTTTAATATATTTTGAAGCTTCGTAAGACCACAAGCAACATATTTGTCGAAAATGGACATCTAATTAGTAACTTCCATAGAGGGGAAGGGCTGTTGAATTATTTGATAATGTTTAGGATGTTTAGCTGTCAAAATAAAAAACTCGGGGGTCCATATTCCATATGGACGTGACATTTCTCCTCAAAACATCTATATATTCCAAATCCATACCAATACATAATTTGACGGTTTTCTCTGTATATGTGGCGCCTTTTCCCATCTCCGCATATCCTTTTTCCACCTCTCCATTGTAGCATTTAGCCAATAAAAATATGCCACGTATTCAATAGAAATTTTCGACGCATCAATTGCGCCGTAGACCGGATATAAAATGTGAATAAAAAATAAATTTCTATAATATAATAAATTACTAAATATTTTATATTTTATAATATATATTATACTATATTTTATATTTTATTTTATAATACTAACTCTTAGGTATTTTATGAATCATTTAATATACTTACGATGTATGAAATATTAGTATATATCAGGTGCAAGAAAAAATTTCTCCACTTTTTTTTAGAACTATAAAAAAGAGCTTTTCAAAGAGCTCAATTCATAATTAAGCATTCTCTGTACTGAATGTATATAATTACATACACCACATGCTTCAAATCTCTAATAGTGGTTTAAAATCCATACCAATACATAATTTGACGGTTTTCTCTGTATACGTGGCACATTTTCCCACCTCCACATCGTATGAATTCTTTTTCCACCTCTCCATTGTAGCTTTTAGCTAATACAAACATGCCACATATTCAATAGAAATTTTCGACGCACCAATTGCACCGTAGACCGGATATAAAATGTGAATAAAAAATATATTTCTATAATATAATAAATTACTAAATATTTTATATTTTATAATATATATTATACTATATTTTATATTTTATTTTATAATACTAACTATTAGGTATTTTATGAATCATCTAATATACTTACAATGTATGAAATATTAGTATATATCAGGTGCAAGCAAAAATTTCTCCTCTTTTTTTTTTTACTATGAAAAAGAGCTTTTCAAAGAGCCCGGTTCATAATTAAGCATTCTTTATACTGAATGTATATAATTACATACACCACATGCTTCAAATCTCTAATAGTGGTTTAAAATTTAAATCAGAATATATTTAAATTATTAGACTTCATAGCTTAGATATATTTAATTATATTTTGATATTAGAAATTAGTTCTCTAATATAGATTGGGGTATATGGTGTGTTAATATACATCATGTGCAAATAATAACATCTTTCTCCAATAAATTTTTGTAAGGTGAAGACGATTTTATCTATTTGGCAATTTAGAATAATTCTTCCAATTTTAACTCTTAAATTAAAAATTTATTTATAAAATAGCTACTAAAACTATTAAGTTTGATTGAACTTTTAAGTAAAGTTATTAGAATACTTTAACTCTGTAAAGACTGAAAGTTAAAAATATTAGTAAAAAAATAGCTTTTATAATATATAAAAGGATGTTTAAGTTCATTTTGTATTTTTCATTGTAAGTTTTTTCAATTTTAAGTTTTTAAAAATTATGTATATATATATTAATTGACTAAAATACTATGTACCCGTCGCAAAGCGCGGATCCTATACTAGTATCTATTATCTGTCTATCTATTATCTATTATTTATTACTAGTGCGTGGGGTAATATCTATGTGTTGACACGTGTCCCATCTATATTTACGTTGCATTCGGTGTACCATAGATTCTATAACAATTTTTATTTTATATTAATATAAAAATATTTAAAATACTATAATATAAATTTAATTGATGGAATTTTATTCTAAAATTTTATTTTTGACAATTCTATCTAAAATTTTATTTTGACATTTTTATCATATTTCTATATACTAAAGTGCAAGGGGTAATATCTTTGTGTTGATATATGTCCATCTATATTTACGCTGCTCTTGGTGTACCATAGATCCTATAACAATTTTTATTTTATTTTAATATAAAAATATTTAAAATGCTATAACATAAATTTAATTAATAAAATTTTATGCTAAAATTTTATTTTTGGCAATTCTATCTAAAATTTTATTTCGACATTTTTATCATCTAAATTTGCCTGTATGTATCACATGCACTAAAAGTGCACGCAATAATTTGTGATGGAGAGTAGTGTTTGTGGATACACATCCATTCCATATGTGCACCCGGTGCACTATGGACGTAATAAGAAAATAAAACTTTATTTTAGTGAATATATTTAAAATTTATAAATATTAATATATAAATATTTTAAAATTTACAAAATAAATTGAATTAAGTAAATTTTTAGTTTTGACATCTCCATTGTATAAATTTATTGGTGCGTATGAGAAGCATGTGTACACTAGGTGCAACCAATGAACTCCACTAAAGGCCCCATATCCATTGTGGAGCACCCTCCATTTCTAGACAAATATCCCTTTCATAAAATCTAAATTTTATAATTTTTAATATATAAAAATTTAAAGTACTATCTAACAAATTTAATTAATTTTATTATTGAGATTTTAATCATATTAATTTATCGGAGCGTTGTTTGTGGACATATGTCCATTCTATTAATGCATCCGATGCATCATGGACACAATAAAAAAATATAGTTTTATTTTAGTGAATATATCTAAAATTTATAAATATTAATATATAGACATTCTAAATACTATAAAATAATTTGAACTAATTAACCTTTTATTTTGTCATTCCTATTATACAAATTTACTGATATGTATGAAATGTGTATATTTATTTGATGCAGTCAATGAGTTCGATTAAAAGTTACTTTGAATAAGACACGTTAACTATGTTAATTTGATTAATATCTCACCAATCTTTAATTATTTCAATGTAAGTTATTTTTCAAAATTGGTTGGAAGATTAATTAGATTTAATAATCTCATTATCTATCAACTATTAAATCAATTAAAAATTTCTTTCACTTTTTATCAATTATTTGTTGGAAGTCTAAATTTTGTAAAAATTATATCTAATTCCTCCAACATTGGTGTGCTTCAGAAACTGTTGAAATTTATGAAACTCTAAGGATCTAATATACCTACAAATAAAATTCATAACAAAATCCTATATTTTGGAATCAGATATTAATACAAATATATACTTAATAATATATATTATATTTTATAAATAAAATCATAAACATATCCATGCACCTGCAGCAAAATACAGATACATTACTAGTATCTTCTATATATAAAATTTAAGTGAAAATCCAATGTGGCGGTTCCACGTTAATTTGGGCAAAGCAGGTTGGGGTGAGGCCCATCTTTTTTCTTTTTTTTTTTATATTTTTTTTTATTTTTATTTTTTTTCTTCGGTTCTTCCCTCTTCCCCCATTCTCCACGTTGATCTGGGTGGAGAGAGTGGGGTGAGGCCTAACTTTTTTTTCTATCCAATTCTCTTTCCTCTTTTATTCTCTTTATTCTCTTTTTCATTTTTTTACTTGTATAATCTATTTTTGACTGACGAATATTATAAAATTAATATTTAGATTTAATATATAGAATCTAAACAGTATAAAAAGCTATGTGTAAAATATTATATAATTAAAATTCTTATAATGAGATTTTGAAAATACAGTGTATAAAATTTATTTTTACACCCAATATACGAAACATTTCCCCTTAACTTAATTTTTTAAAATATGATATTACAAAATTATACAATTTAATTCGATAGACGCAATCTAAACTGTAATAACATATATGCATATTATTATTATTATAGAAATAGAAACTCCAGTTAAAATTCAACATGACGCTCCCATATTGATTTGGACATACGAGGGCTGTGATGGAGCCCACTATTTTTTTTTTTTCATCCCAATTCCCCCCTTTCTCTCCCATTCTCCACGTCCGAGTGGAATGGGGCCTTTTTTTAATTTACCATCTAGAATCTCCTCCTCTCTCTCATCCTTTGTCGATCTCTCTAATTTTTTTTTACCATACAGCGTATTTTTAATTAATTTATATTATAAAATAAAAATTTATATTTAATATATACGATAGAAATCATATAAAAGGTTATGGATAAAAAATTACATAATTTAAATCTTTACAATAATATTTTAGAAATATAGACTATAAAATTTATTTTACATTCTGATGATACGGAATATTTTTCATCCATCATTTTATTTTTTCTTTTCAACTATAATAAACTATTGTCAGCATTCAGTTTGTTGGTACATTACATATACTAAATTATTTTCTAAAATTTAATATTATAAAATTATAAAATTTATTTTGCTAAATACAATCTATACTATATAAAATGTTTATATATAAAAATTTATAGAATTTGAATTTTTATAATCAGGTTTTAAAAATACAATATATAAGATGTATTTAGCTGATCGCGGGATTTGTCTACTTTCTCTTTCTCCTTTTCTCTTCTTTTGTCGCATTGTGGTGTTGGATTTTTCTCTCTTTCTTTCTCTCTTCCTCTTATCTTTTTGTACATACCTATTAATCGCTATGTTTATCGAAACTTTCTTACTCCTACCCAGAAGGCTTTCCCCCTGTTTTTTTCTCCCTCTACAGCCATTTGAAAAATAGCAATAGCAGATGGATAATAAAATAAAGCAACAAATATATTTTTTGTTCTATTAGTATATTCATTCTTCTACTTCTTCTTCTTCTTCTTCTTTTTCTTCTGTTGATATTGTTATTGTTTTTGTTTTACCTTTTTTCCTTTTTTTGAGTTTGCTACTGTTGTTGCTCCGACTATATTTTTTTTGTTTAGTGTTTTTTTATTCTTGGTATATAATAGTTTCATAAGTTTAAAGTTTCTTCTTTCTTCCTTCATTAGTTTAGGATATTTATAAGTCCAACTCAACCTAGTGGATCCAAAATCATCATCGAATATAAAAATGTCGTCACCAAATATCTATTATGTCGACAAAAATTGTTGTCATATATTGCTACAAAGGATCCCATTGGCCACCAAATTGTAATAATTCGGGGCAACAATATTTTGCCACCAAGGTAAAATATCCGGTGGCAACTATTTATCCCCACCAACTATCAAGATTTGGTGGCAACTAGTTTTTACAACTAGCATTCAAATTTAGGTGGCAAATATTAAAATGGGATTTCGTTAAAATTAAACTCTCTGGGAACTAAATTCTATTATTTTCTGACATTATGTACAGATCGAAGCATCTCAAAATCGACAATTTTAGTCTACAAAGCTTGAATTTTTGTTTGAAATTAACTTCAGATCAAGGTTCATACCTTTGATCTTAAATTGATGAATCCTATAATTCATTTTCAGAATGTTATTGAAATTCATTCTGCGGCCGCATGATGAACCATAAAATAATCTTTAAAAATTAGATTCACTTTTGATACCAAAAATCATATTTATCAGTGCAGATTGTCGATCCAAATGTCTTATCATCGAAAAGAAACAACTTAATAGGATAAAGAACTGTGTTGTCTTAGAAGGATAGTAGCAGGTATATACCAGACATTTGTAAATAACACCCTTCTAAATAGGGTTGGAGCATTGTGTTGAAAATGAAAAGTGCATTCAACACAGATTTGGTAATAATGGGTTATATTAGGCTTCAATTATAAACTTGAGCCAGAAATTAGGAATTTGGAGCTATTAATGTACACAGATGCAAAATTTAAGGTGGGTATCTCCCTTTGGATGTACTCATTTTAGAAAGGAGTAATCAAAACCATAAGGACTAGGCATTTTCATTACAAAAGGTTTTTATTTAATGCAAAAAAGGAAAAGCAGAGGATGTTCAAACATACATTCATTTGCCTCTAGTAAGAAACGTGGCATAGGGAGCAAAACTGCTTTTAGCTAAGAAGCCTCTCTCTTGCTGCACTCAGCACCTTTGAGACTTCCGTCATGTCGCATCGTCCGTGTGGTGATTCATTCGAGCAGGTGAGACCGCAGTCGAACACCGAAACTATGCAATCTTGCACACGCTCTTCGTGATAAGCTTGATCAACTGAGTGCAGGTTTCTGTCTATCATGTCCATGAGATGTTCAGGAGAAGCAGCAGCAGCACGAACATATCCACGAAGGCTCAGTCCATCTTTGAACTTGTCGTCGACGGGGCTCATTCCAGTGAACATTTCTAGCAGAAGAATTCCGTAGCTGTACACATCGCCGAGCCTAGATGGTTTACAGCCCATTCCATACTCTGCACAACATATGTTAATTGGAAATAGACAACACAAGATTGTCAGGTGAATTCATTTCGATTTGGATTTGGTTCCCACTGTTCCCAAGCCATAGTTACAAAAACTACATTTGATCTTTTAGTTTATAAATTGACTCTAAAACAGCATTACATATGCATAAATAAAGTTTCTGCTCTTGTGTGTTTAGTAATCATATAATCTGTTTTTAGTAGTAAGCATCAAGCAGCTGATTCTAACTCTAGTATGTCGGTTTTTGTAGCTAATATGTAGTATCCTTTTTGTTTCCTACAATATTTTTTTCCCCTTTTCTACTAATTCGTACACTCAATTTATCATTTTATTTATTAAAGTTATGCTATTCGCTTGTTTTTTGCTGAGCAGCAAAAAATATTAGACATAGTATAGTTAGGAATCAGATAAAAATGTGTTGCATTTTTTTCTAAAATGCCGTAAAGCATGAAAAAAGTTAGCATTTTATTGCATACTCCTCACCTGGAGGAACATAACCAATAGATCCTTTGATTCCCACAGTGCTGGTCGATGAACGCTCTGATGATTCGTCAGGCGGTTGCCGCAAAAACTTTGCTAACCCGAAATCGCCCACGTGCGCCGTCATTTCATTGTCCAGAAGGACGTTGCCGGGCTTAAGATCACAGTGAACAATCGGCACGGACCCTCCATGATGAAGATACTCTAATGCCGAGGCTACGTCGACAGCAATGTTCATCCTCTGGATTAGGCTTAGGCTTCTAAATGGCCTATTCTCGCATGCATTTGGATGTAGCCACTCTTCTAAGCTTCCATTAGGCATGTACTCAAATACCAAGGCCATGAAATTGTTACCGCGGTGATCCAAACTAGAGCACGATGTAAGAATTTTGACAAGATTTCGATGTCGAATGCTTCTCAGGGCCTCACATTCAGACATAAAACTCCTGAAAGCCCCATGCTGTTGAAGGTTAAGCACTTTCACCGCGACAATGCCAACATTTTCATAGTTCATGGTGGCTTTATAAACCGACCCAAAACTTCCCATGCCAATCAGATTATCTGAGGAGAACCCATTTGTAGCCCTGAAGATCTCATCGTATGATACTTTCTTGTGTCGGTTTCTTAAGGAAAACCTTGACAGTGGCTTTCTCCGGGAGTTTTTTATCAAGTGATGTATCCCAAGCAAGCCCATGATTATAATCAAACACAAAATTGCTCCACCTATGGGAATGAGTATTACCTTAAGTTTATAATCAGAGTGATGTTTTGCTGCAAAGGCTCCCGAAGTGCATTTCGGCAAGTGTAATTCTGGAATTCCGCCACAGAGTTTAGGGTTTCCGACAAGCGAGACTTCGCTCGAATTCTTAAAAACCCCTTTCATTGGCACTCGACCCTCGAAACTGTTGAAGGAGAGATTCAAGAATGTTAGATCCGGGAGCTCTTCAAGGAATGCGGGTATTTGGCCCGAGTAGAAGTTTTTTGAGAGATCAAGCCCCTTAAGCCCTCTTAAATTGCTGATGGAGGGAGGAATGGACCCTTGAAATAAGTTATTCTCTAAATGAAGGATTTCCAAGATTGTGCATTTGCCAATGGTGTCTGGAATCTCACCAGAGAGCCTGTTATTTGAGAGATCAAGCACCCCGATATTTATCAAGTTGCCCACTTCCAACGGTAATGAACCGTTTAGTAAATTATGCGACAAGTCAAGGAAGTTTGTGAGAGATGAAAGTGTCAAAACTTCTTTAGGAATGCTACTGCTTAGCCTATTTTTTGATAGATTTAACAACTCTAGCACTAACATGTTGCTTAATGTCGGCGGAATGGCTCCTTCAAATTCATTGCTGCCGAGATAGAGCTGGTCTATTTGTGTTAGGTTGCCCAAACTGGGAGGAATTTTGCCCGAAAGCACATTATTTGACAGATCTAAGTACTGTAATTGCCTAAGATGACTAATTTCTACGGGAACGGTGCCTCGAAGGTCATTACCACTCACATCAACAGCAGTTAGATTGA
The DNA here is from genome assembly GCF_001540865.1 of Ananas comosus. Lineage (NCBI taxonomy): Eukaryota > Viridiplantae > Streptophyta > Magnoliopsida > Poales > Bromeliaceae > Ananas > Ananas comosus. Next base: position 5,466,234 of record NC_033625.1, on the reverse strand, counting down.
TAAGCTTCTCAATCTCAGTAGGTATAATTCCTGATATTTGGTTGTCATAGAGTGCCAAAGTATTAAGACTAGTGGAAAGATTGACTAGTGATTTGGGCATCGTGCCTTCAAGTAGATTGTATCCTAGGTTCAACAGTTGGAGACTGGTGCAGTTGGTCAGTGCTGTAACGAAGCTCCAATCACTAGGCTTCCTGGCTTCGAGTCGATTGCCGTCCAGCCCGAGCCACGAGAGACTCTGCAAGGCTCCAAGGCTTGAGGGTATCATGCCGTGGAAGGCATTGAACGATAGATCAAGGTAGTTTAGCTCGGAAGCATTGGACAGGGATGCTGGAATTCGCCCACTGAGCTCATTATAAGACATAACAAGGAGTTGAAGGTTCGGAAGAGCATTTCCGATATCCAAGGGTAGAGTTCCCTTGAGTTGGTTATAAGGGAGTGCTAAGGACTTGAGGGCTGATAGATTGTAAAGGGATGACGGTATTTCCTCTGTTAAGTTGTTCATCCCGAGACTGAGATATTCGAGAGATGAAAGTCGTCCGAGCGAGATTGGGATCGTCCCGGAGAGATTATTAGAAGTGCAGTCCAGGTAAAAGAGAAGTGGAAGTTCTGCAAAGTGAGGAATTTCGCCATGAAGGTGGTTTTCTCGTAGCAAAAGCTGGCTCAAGGAGGAGAGGTTCGTAAGAGTCGACGGAATGGTTCCTGTGAGACTATTCTCTTGGATTTCAAGTATGTTCAAGGAGAGAAGGCTACCGAAGGATGGAGGGATCGGTCCTGACAAGTTATTTTTGCCGAAAGAAAGATAGATTAGGGAAGAGAGATTCCCAAGTGAATCCGGGATGGATCCAGAAAGGCTATTGAATTTTAGATCAAGGTATTGAAGCTGAGCAAGATTGCCCAAAGTAGCAGGGATGGCTCCTGTAAGATTATTGAAGCTGAGTGCTAAGAATGTTAGCTTTTGGAGATAGCCAAGCTCTGGTGGAATTTCTTCTGTGAGAAAGTTATTCCCTAGATCGACAGCCTGAAGCTCTTTACACTGTGTTAGATTGGAAGGGATCGTCCCTTGTAACATGTTTTGATTCAGGGTAAGATCTCTAAGACGGGAAAGACGCGATAGAGTTGGCGGGATCTCACCGTTGAGCTTATTATCTGCCAAGATGAGTTGTTGAAGATTAGAGCAATTGCCGAGCGAAGACGGGATCGTTCCGCGAAGAGAATTCACACTCAGGTTGAGATATCGCAGCCGACGTAGGATTCCTAACTCCTCCGGGATGTGCCCGCCTAGCTTGTTGTCGGACAGGTCCATTGTTCGGAGGAATGTGAGGTTGGCTACTGCGGGCGATACGAAACCGGCTAGGCCGAGAGATGTGAGGTTGAGGGCCATGACCCGGTCGGGATGGCGGCGGCCGCAGGAGACACCGCGCCACCTGCAGTAGTGGAGAGAGCCGTTGTTCCACGATGCGAGCGCTCCGAACGGAGCGTCGTCGATGAGGGACTTGAAGGAGAGGAGGGCGGCGCGGTCGGATGCAGCTCGTTTGATCCCGGCGGCGGCAGTGGCGGCGCACCAGGCGGTGGTGATCACGTACAGCAGAATGATGAGAAAAAGTAGTGCATGGAAAAAGCCTTCCATTCTACGAACTAAGACAAGAGAAGCTAAAGCCATAGGAATCCTGCAGTAGCTCTTGGTTGGTATTTATTAATGTTGGCAGCTGGATTGATAACAAACTAACTTCCACGCTTAGTCAAAAATCCTATTTAGTTGTCGTAAGGTAGTAATAATACCATGGTGCGAGAATATTTAATTATGTGCCTAGTACCGCAATGCTTCTGCAAAATGTCACTAACGGTAATTGGTTAAAAACTTAATAATTAGTATCTGAGTTTTTAAGTTCGAAATTTAATTACTTTATATTTTAGCTAAGCAGATAGCTAAAAGCATCTACTTCTATTTGTAGCTGTATATTCATGCAATGTAAAAAATAAATGAAGTAGATAACTAAGACCACTCTAGAAGAAAATTAACATTTTCGTATGCCTTTTTTTTTATATTTACCAATATTTAAAATCGTCCTAATATAGTCTAGCAAGATATTTAAAAGCGTTTATTAAAATGTCGTCACGTTTATACTGATGCTTATGCCAAGCGTCAGTAAAATTTATTCTGACGCTTTAAATTGTCAAAATTTTTAAGGGTTTTTTGAAATCCTAATGCTTTAAAACATCGAAAAATTTAAAATAACAATAAAGTTTATCATTTAATAAATTGATTTGCTATAATGAAGGATTCATATGATGATATTTTTTGAATGTCGATATTTGCTATATTGTAGGGAGTTTGGAGACGCCTTTTCAAGTGTTATTTAAAAAGCAACCTTACATTGAAATTTTCTTATAGCACCATTTAATTGTAACTGCACATTAATTAGCGCATTCTAAAACATGAACCAAGTGACTAATTAAAAGCACCTACTAAAAGTATATTCAATACAATGCATTGCTATTTCAATACAACCATCAAATTTGTTGTGATAAAGAAATTTCTCACCCCATCTTTGAATGAATGGGATGTATATCATATATCGATTTTCTCACTGCCCTTCTAAAAACATGTATTTATACTGATAAGCATGTAAGACTAGAGATATCATCATTGTTTTGAAAAATCAGTAGTGAAGTGGGTGTCTCATTCCAAATAAAATAGAAATGGAGGGAACACATTTAAAAATGGCCTATAGGGCGGGATATGCATACATTTTTACATAGATACATATTAAAATTGGAAAGGATAAATGCATAAAAACTTTTAAACTTTAAACTATTGTCAAGAGACCCTCTAATTTTTAATTTAGCAACTAGATCTTTTAAAATTATCAAATTGTTTAATTGGTCAATTTTCTCCAGAGAAGTTACTAATTAAAAAGCCATTTTGGTAGTATGTTTTGCTGATCTGATCTTGCAAAGTTTCAAAACCCCCCGAAAAAAAAAACCATTTCTTTTCTCTTTGTGATAAAACTAAGATCTATTGATTGAAGAAAATACAAATTAAATCCATCTTTCATTTAATTGTTACTTTTTTCAAGCGTTAGAATAGGAAAAGACAAATTTTAATATATTATGAAGCTTCACAAGATCACACACAAGACATTTGTCAAAAATGGACATTTAATAATTAGTAACTTTCTTATAGAGGAAGGTTGACTGAATTACATGATAATATTTAGGGTGTCTAGTTGTCAAAATTAAAAACTCAAGGGTCTATTTGCCTACTCTCTAAAGTTTAGAAAGTGTTTGAACTTTTTTTTTTCCTATTAGTAATGAATCCCGCAAGGTATTTCGACAAAGGAAATAATTTTGGATAAAAAGAAATGTGTAGTGCATGGCGCTTCGATTAATTTTGTAGAAATAAATTTAATTAAAAATATAAAATAATTAAGTTTCAAATTTATGACCTTGAGTATCAATCATCACTTTACCATTTGCATTAGAAGCACTCAGTGAGAGGTGGATTTTTTAATAGATAAAAATATATGAACATTTTTCTAGGCATTTTAAAATAACACACTTAATTATATTTCTCTTTTTTGGATTGAGAGCCCCTCCATGTCTTTTTTTTTTTTTTTGAGTTTTCATACTTTTAGTTTAGCTAAAATTTTATCAAATTTAATAACTATATTTCTTATTAACTGTTAATTAGTCTATTTTTGTTAAATTTAATAAAATCATCAGCTAATTTGGCAAAATCTTTTATTTTTTTGACTAAAATCACTTAATTTTAGAGTAAACCAAAAGCGGAATGATTCTTAACACAAAATAACAAAAATTTAGAAGTAATTTTAGAATTACTTGTAAGACAGGATGTCTTCATACACTCGACTCATTTTCAGTTATAATCTTACCACTTAACTAATACAAAAGACATCTTTTCCCTACAAATCTTGCCACTAAGGACTAGAAAAGGTGAGATAAGATTGAATGACCATTGGATAAGAAATTGTACAGACTATAATTCTTAAGTTGTAGATTTAGTACTTCTCCTCAAAACATCTACATATTTTATATATCTTCTATATATAAAACTTCAGTGGACTTCTCCTCAAAACATCTACATATTTTATATATCTTCTATATATAAAACTTCAGTGGAAATCCATCGTGGCGCTCCTATGTTAATTTGTGCAAAACAGGTTAGAATGGGGCCCACTTTTTTTNGGTGGAGAGGGTGGGGTGAGACCCACTTTTTTTTTTTTCCTTTTTTTTTCCTATCCAATTATTCTCTCGCTTTTATTTTCCTTCAATCTCTTTCTCATCTTTTACTGTACAATTTATTTTTAACTTATAAATATTAGAAAATTAAATCTTATAGTTAATACATAGAATATAAATAATATAAAAAGCTATGTGTAAAAAATTATATAATTTAAATTTTTATAATAAAATTTTTAAAATGTAGTATATAAAATTTGTTTTTACACCCAATGCACAGAACATTTCTCCGCCACCACTCTCTTTTTTTTGTCTCAACTATAATAAATTATTATCAGCATCGATCCAGTCTATTGGTGCATTGCATCAATTTACACTATATAATATATGTAGAAACTCTAGTTGAAATCAAACGTCGCGCTTCCAGGTTGATTTGGACAAATGAGGTTCGGAGACTTGGAGTGGAGCACACTTTTTTTCTCATCCCAATTTTTCTCTCCTCCCCATTCTCCACGTTGATTTGAGCCGAAGAAAGGGGGGTAAGGGGGGGTAGGGTCTATTTTTTTTCAGTTGAAATTCAATATGGTGTTCTCTCACGCTAATTTAGCCAGAGGGAATTAGAGTAGGATCAACATTCCTTTTCCATCCCAATTCTCCCCTTTCTCTCCCATTCTCCACGTCGCGGGAGTGGTGTGGGCCCTTTTTTTTTTGTTCTTTTACTATCAACATATTTTTAACTAATCAATATTATAAAATTAAAATTTATTTTTAATATATACAATATAAATCATATAAAAAGTTATAGATAAAAAATTACATAATTTAAAATTTTATAATAATAATTTAGAAATGTAGACAAAATTTAGTTTTACATCCCGATGGTACGAAATATTTTTCATCAATCACTTTATCTTTTCATTCAGATTAAGAGAATTAAGCGTACTATAGCCAGAGTAGTTCTAGAATGAGTGACTTCTTAGGAAGTGGAGCGTCACATATATTTATGTGTGTTTTTTTTTTTAAAAAAGAAAGGTAGCATGCTATTCGCTTCGTTTATTTTTTAAAAAATAAACTTAGCTAAAAATATAAAGCAATTAGATTTCAAACTTGAAATTTCGAATGCCAACCACTAATTTTTTTGTCATTTGTGCTGGAAACAGTCAGTATATCTATGTGTGTGTTGATACACCTTATAATAGACTAATAGTCCCTTTGGTACGGGGAATTCTAACTATCACACTTATATCACGTCATCCATAATAAGCCAATCATATTTCTTTTTTTCAAACAAAAGTACAATAAAAATACTTTTTTATAATCATGATGGGATATATATCTCTAAAAGAAGATTTTTGATTAGTTTGTTACACTACGTCACCAATATATCCGTTGCATTCTAAAATTTTTCCTTTGGTACATGCCATGTCAACTAGCTACTAGTGTAAAGAGAAGCACATGCATATGCACCTTCTTTTCTTACCTAAAGTTTCTTGCATTGAATTGTTCCCTCTCTAACAAAATTCTCTCTTTAATCTCTTGTCACAGGTTGGAAGCTATCTCGGATACACATATAAAATTCTCACTTGAGCTAAAAAGGAAAAAGAAAATGCGACGAGTAAATTATGTTTGGATTGTTGAAAAAGGAGAAAAAATTTGCACCAAAAAATTTCGCGGGTCATAATAATATTTTTCTTCAAGCGTACCGTTTACTTAATTTATAGTTGATCTGGACTAGAGGTGGCAATTCAGCTCGTTGTTTGCAAGCCGGTTCGTATTCGGCCCAAAATGAGCTCGTGTTCAAATCGAATTGCTCGTTTACTAAACGAGCCAAATATGAGCTGAATTTTTCAGCTCGTTTAATAAACGAGCCAAACAGGAGCCGGGGTCAGGTTGCTCGTGTTCGGCCCGAATACAAATATTTTATATATTTTATATTTATATATATAAATAAATAATTATATATATAATATATATTTTTATTATTTAATTTTTTAGCTCAAACCTAAATATGAAATTTAACTCAATTATAATAAAACTCATTTATATGTAAAGTTTCTACTATTAAATTAAAATCTAATAGATAAAATCTCATAAATTTATTTTTTATATACATTCTTTTTAATCCTTCTAACTTGTTATTCGTAAGCCAGCTCGTGTTCAATTCATCAAAAAATAAGCCGAACATAGCTCATGTTGAAACGAGCCGAACACGAGCCCGTCCTAGCTCGCTCTTGTATGGCTTGTTGACACGCCTAATCTGGATATAACGTTTAGTCTGTTAAAATCTAGTTAATTATGACTTGTGTACAATGATGGGAAATACGAATTAATTTATCTTAATATTTTGGATTCCGACTAATATTTTGAGCTTTGTTATACATACCTCTTAACTTCGTTAACTCAATCAATTTATTTATTTAGAGACGAGTGTTTTGATCACAACCGGCTTAATTGGAGGTTATCCAAATATAACAAAAAAAATGGAGAATTAATCGGGTACTTACGGGCGTCAGGAGTCTTTCACGAGCCTAATCCAGTGGGATTACATATTTCTCACTATAAAACAATGTGGTCGAGAAAACAGCATACGAAGCGCGAACCTAAAATTATTTGAATTGCTCTTTCTTTCATTTTCCTTTTCGAAATAATACATCAGCTGTTGTTATAATGAAAATCTATTAGGATGTTTATTGAAAAGCTGTTAGTGCTAGGCCCCGCACAAGCTCGACTTGAGATAGCACCAGCTAGTACAGAAGCTGCAGCAGAAGCAAAGAGGCTTGCAAGATTTATGTTTACAACCTCCAAGATTTATGTTAATTTGATTATCTTTCGGATATTCGGTTGACGAGTTTTGGATCAAGAAAATTTTTCATAACCAAGCAGTTGTCCGACGATCCTATGTCGAGAAAGAAAAAGTGATTTGCTTGCACCTCAGAAAGTACAAGAAATTCAGAGTGGGCGGTGTACGCATGTATGTATCTGGTGTTCTTTTTTCGTTGTGTCGAATACACGTTGGGCGATCGCAACTGAATCCTCTCATTCACGGCAACTTTGGTGCAAGAAACAGCATTCGGTTGCGTTTTTCTGAGTGTTCTTTGCATTGGATTCATGCTATTGTATGATCTTTCTGTATTTTGTGCTAAGTTTAGGTAAACATGCATGCATGAAGTCGCTGCAACTACAGGCCATTGTAAAAATAGGTCCCTCAACTTCATTTTTCCTTTTCGACATACGCCTTCTAAACTTTATTTATTTTGTTCGAGTCATTTTAGCTTATTCAATTGGTGGGATTTCGCTAAAATTAAACTCTCTGGGAACTAAATTCTACTATTTCCTGACATTGAGTACTGATTGAAGCATCTCAAATTCGACAACTTTAGTCTACATTGCTTGAATTTTTGTTTGAAAATAATTTAAGCTATCTAGATCGAGGTTCATACCTTTGACCTTAAATTGATGAATCCTATAATTCATTTTTAGAATATTGTTGAAGTTCATTCTGCAGCTGCATGATGAACCATAAAATAATCTTTAAATTCAGAAAATTTAGTTCACTTTCAATACCGAAAGTCATATGTATCACTGCATATTGTCAATCCAGATGTCCTATTATCATAAAGAAACAACTTAATAGGACAAAAAACTGTGTTGTCTTAGAAGGACAGTAGCAGGTATATATACCTATGCTATCTATAATGAAAAAGGAGAAAAAGAAATCCAAAATTTGTATATTAGGCTTCAGCAGAGATTTGGCAATGACGGGTTATATTAGGCTTCAGTTATAAACTTGAGCCAGAAATTAGGAATTTTAAGCTATTAATTTATACAGATGCAAAATTCGAAGTGCTTATCTCCTTTTGGTTGTATTCATTTTAGAAAGGAGTGATAAAAACTCAAAAGCATAAGGACTAGGCATTTTCATTACACGAAGTTATTTTTAAAATGTAAATAAGGAAAAACAGAGGATGTTCAAACCTACAGTCATTTGCCTCTAGTAAGAACCGCATCATAGGGAGCGAAATTGCTTTTTAGCTAAGAAGCCTCTCTCTTGCTGCACTCAGCTCGTTTGAGACTTTCGTCATGTCGCATCGTTCGTACATGAGAGACCGCAGTTGAACACCGAAACTACGCAATCTCGCACACACTCTTCTCGATAAGCCACATCATTATCAACTGAGTGCAGGTTTCTGTCCATGATGTCCATGAGATGTTCAGGAGAAGCAGCAGCAGCATGAACATATCCACGAAGGCTGAGTCCATCTTTGAACTTGTCGTCAACGGGGCTCATTCCAGTGAACATCTCCAGCAGAAGAATTCCATAGCTGTACACGTCGCCGAGCCTAGATGGTTTGCAGCCCATTCCATACTCTGCACAACATTAGTAAATTGGAAACAGATGATACAAGATTCTCAAGTGAATTCATTTGGATTTGGATTTGGATTTGGATTTGGTTCCACTGTTTCCACGCCATAGTTACAAAAATTAAATTTGATCTTTTAGATTATTTATATTGACTCAAAAATAGCATTAGATATGTACAAATGAAGTTCCAGCTCTTGCGTGTTTAGTGATCATAATTAATCAGTTTTTAGTAGTAAGCATCAAGCAGCTTATTCTAACTCTAGTATGTCGGTTTTTGTAGCTAATATGTAGTATCCTTTTTATTTCCTACAATATTTTGTTCCCCTTTCTATAATTTTTACACTAAATCTCTAATTTTATTTATTAAATTTTATGCTATTCACTTGTTTTTGCTTCAAAAGAAAGTGAGCAGCCAAAAGTATTAGATACAGTTTTCTTTTTTTTTTCTGAAATGCTGTAAAGCATGAAAAAAGTTAGCATTTCATTGCATATTTCTCACCTGGAGGAACATAGCCAATAGATCCTTTGATTCCCACAGTACTGGTAGATGAATGCTCAGATGATTCGTGAGGCGGTTGCCGCAGAAACTTTGCTAACCCGAAATCACCCACATGCGCCGTCATATCATTGTCGAGAAGGACGTTGCTGGGCTTAAGATCACAGTGAACAATCGGCACCGACCCTTCGTGATGAAGATACTCTAATGCCAAGGCTACGTCAACAGCGATGTTCATCCTCTGGATTAGGCTTAGGCTTCTAAATGGCCTATTCTCGCGTGCATTTGGATGTAGCCACTCTTCTAAGCTTCCATTAGGCATGTACTCAAATACCAAGGCCATGAAATCGTTACCGCGGTGATCCAAACTAGAGCACGATGTAAGAATTTTGACAAGATTTCGATGTCGAATGCTTCTCAGGGCCTCACATTCAGACATAAAACTCCTGAAAGCCCCATGCTGTTGAAGGTTAAGCACTTTCACCGCGACGATGTCGGCATTTTCATAGTTCATGGCGGCTTTATAAACCGACCCAAAACTTCCCGTGCCGATCAGATTATCTGAGGAGAACCCATTTGTAGCCCTGAAGAGCTCATCGTAAGATACTTTCGTGTGTCGGTTTCTTAAGGAAAACCTTGACAGCGGCTTTCTCCGAGAGTTTTTTATCAAGTGATGTATCCCAAGCAAGCACGTGATTATAATCAAACATAAAATTGCTCCACAGGTAGGAATGAGTATTACCTTGAGTTTATAATCAGAGTGATGTTTTGCTGCAAAGGCTTCTGAAGTGCATTTCAGCAAGTGTAATTCTGGAATTCCGCCACAGAGCTTAGGGTTTCCAATAAGCGAGACTTCGCTCGCATTCTTAAAGACCCCTTTCATCGGCACTCGACCCTCAAAACTGTTGAAGGAGAGATTCAAGTTTCGTAGATCCGGGAGCTCATCAAGGGATGCTGGTATTTGGCCTGAGTAGAAGTTTTTTGAGAGATCAAGCTCTTTGAGCCCTCGTAAATTGCTAATAGAGGAAGGAATGGACCCTTGAAATAAGTTATTCTCCAAATGAAGGATTTCCAAGATGGTGCATTTGCCGATGGTGTCTGGAATCTCACCAGAGAGCTTATTATTTGAGAGATCAAGCTCCCCGACATTTATCAAGTTGCCCACTTCTAAAGGTAATGAATTGTTCAGTAAATTATGCGACAAGTCAAGGAAGTTTGCGAGAGATGAAATGCTCAAAACTTCTTTTGGAATGGTACCACTTAGCCTATTATTTGATAGATTTAACAACTCCAGCATTAACATGCTGCTTAATGTCCGTGGAATGGCTCCTTCAAATTCGTTGCTGCTGAGACGGAGCTTGTCCATTCGTGTTAGGTTGCCCAAAGTGAGAGGAATTTCACCCGAGAGCATGTTGTTCGACAGATCCAAGTACTGTAATTGCCAAAGATGACTGATTTCTATAGGAATTGTGCCTCGAAAATCGTTAACACTCATATCAAGATAAGTTAGATTGATGAACTTCTCAATCTCAGCAGGTATAATTCCTGATATTTGGTTCTTAGCGAGTGACAAATAATTAAGACTGGTGGAAAGATTGACTATTGATTTGGGCATCATGCCTTGAAGTAGATTGTCTTGTAGTTGCAACGCTCGAAGACTGGTGCAGTTGGTCAGTGCTGTAATGAAGCTCCAATCACTAGGCTTCCTGGCTTCGAGTCGATTGCCGGCCAGTTGAAGCCACAAAAGACTCTGCAAGGCTCCAAGGCTCGGCGGTATCGTGCCACGGAATGCATTGGCCAATAGCTCAAGTTCGTTCAGCCCAGAAGCATTGGACAAGGATGCTGGAATTCGCCCCCCAAGCTGATTAATACCCATACTAAGGACTTGAAGGTTCGGAAGAGCATTTCCGATATTGGAGGGTAGAGTTCCCTCGAGTTGGTTTTCAAAGAGTTCTAAGGACTTGAGGGATGATAGATTGTAAAGGGATGACGGTATTTCCCCTGTTAAGTTGTTCATCCCGAGAAGGAGATATTCGAGAGATGAAAGTCGTCCGAGCGAGATTGGGATCGTCCCGAGGAGATGATTAGAAGTGCAGTCCAGAAAAGAGAGGACCGGAAGTTCTGCAAAGTGAGGAATTTCGCCATGAAGGTTGTTTACTGCTAGCGAAAGCTGGCTCAAAGAGGAGAGGTTCGTAAGAGTCGACGGAATGGTTCCTGTGAGACTATTCTGTTGGATTTCAAGCATGTTCAAGGAGGGAAGGCTACCGAAGGATGGAGGCATGGGTCCTGACAAGTTATTTTTGCCGAAAGAAAGATAGATTAGGGAAGAGAGATTCCCAAGTGAATCCGGGATGGACCCAGAAAGGCTATTGAATTTTAGATCAAGGTTTTGAAGCTGAGCAAGATTGCCCAAAGTAGCCGGGATGGCTCCTGTAAGATTATTGTAGCTTAGAGTTAACGATATTAACCTTGAAAGATAGCCAAGCTCTGGTGGAATTTCTTCTGTGAGAAAGTTATTGCTTAGATCGACAACCTGAAGCTCTTGACACTGCGTTAGATTGGAAGGGATTGTTCCTTGTAACATGTTTTGACGCAGCATAAGCTCTCTAAGACCGGAAAGACTCGATAGAGTTGGTGGGATCTCACCGTCGAGCTTATTATCTCTCAAGTTGAGTAGTTGAAGATTAGAGCAATTGCCGAGCGAAGACGGGATCGTTCCGCGAAGAGAATTCACACTCAGGTTGAGATATCGCAGCCGGCGTAGGCTTCCAAACTCCTCCGGGATGCGACCGCCTAGCATGTTGTCGGACAGGTCGATCCTCCGGATGAATGTGAGGTTGGCTACGGCGGGCGATACGAGGCCGGTTAGGCGGAGGGACTTGAGGTCTAGGGCCGTGACCCTGTTGGGATGGCGGCGGCCGCAGGAGACACCGCGCCACCTGCAGTAGTGGAGAGAGCCGTTGTTCCACGAAAGAAGCGCACCGAACGGATCGTCATCGATGAGGGACTTGAAGGAGAGGAGGGCGGCGCGGTCGGATGCAGCTTGTTTGATCCCGGCGGCGGCAGTGGCGGTGCACCAGGCGGCGGACATCACATATAGTAGAATGATGAGAAAAAATAGTGCATGGAAAAGGCTTTCCATTCTACGAACTAAGACAGGAGAAGCGCCTAAAGCCATAGTAATCCTGCAGTAGCTCTTGGTTGATATTTAATGTTGGCCACTTGAAAGATGACAAACTAACTTCCACGCTTAGTCAAAAATCCTATTTAGGTGTTGCAAGGTAGCAATACCATGATGTGAGAATACTCATGTACCTATATAGTACCGCAATTAATGCTTCTGCAAAATGTCACTAACGGTAATTCGTTAAATGCTTAATAATTAGTACCCGAATTTTTATGTTTGAGGTTTAATTACTTTGTATTTTAGCTAAGCAAGCAGCTAAAATCATCTACTCCTATATCTAGCTCTATATTCATGCTCTGTAAAAAATAAACAAAGCCACACTACAAAAAAAAAAAAAAATTTAAACATGTTTTTTTTATATTTAAAAGCGTCTCTTAAAACATCACTTCTTATATACCGCCGCTTATGCCAAGCGTCGATAAAATATATTATGATGTTTTAAAGTGTCAGAATTTTTAAGAATTTTTTTGAAATTCTAACGCTTTAAAGTGTCAAAAATTAAAAATAATAATAAAGTATATCATCTAATAAATCGGTTTGTTGTAATAGAGGGTTTTATATGACGACGCTTTTTGAAATATCGTTGTTAAGTGTTATTTAAAAAACATCCTTATATCGAAAGATTTTTATAGTGCCATTTAATTGTAACTGCACATTTGAGTATTGTAAAAAATGAACCAAGTGGCTAACTAAAGGCACCCACTAACAGTATATTCGTGCAACGCATCGCTATTTCAATACAACCAAAATTTGTTGAACCAAAATTTGTTGTGTTATAAAGAAATTGGTGGAAATCGGTGGACAATTAGTGGATTGACGTTTGTAGAGGTGACTGGAGTAAACGAGGAGACCAGTCCACGAAACAGGTCGAATTATTGGATGCTAATTTTTTACGATAAAAATGTAAGGAGACCGCTCACCGATTGTATATTCTGAAATAGCTCCCTTAAGATTTTTTTAAAAAAAATACTATATATACACTCTAAGGCATTGTTTGGTTGGGGGATAAAGTGGGAATAGACCACTTTATCCCTCTAATTCATCCAAACACTATAAGAGGAAGTGAGTTTATTTTATTCCCCTCTTAACGGGTTATTCTAGAATAACCCGTTAAGAGGGGAGATTTGTTGTTCCACCCTTTTGGTGGAATAGCAAATTTTTCTCTTTATACCTCTACTAGTTTAATAATAAAATATTATTAATTAATATATTATATATATCATTTTATTAACTAATTAGCTAAATTAAAAATTAACTAATTTAATAATAAAATATTAGCTAAATTAATAATTATTTATTAGTGTGTTTATGCAATAACTAATATCTTTATTGATTAATAAATTAATATTTTTACCAACATAACTAATTAATTAATTAATTAA
>NC_033625.1:5378249-5451459 GCF_001540865.1 Ananas comosus | reverse complement strand
AAATTAATTTTTTAAAATTATAAATTTGAGATTTTAAAATTTTAAAATTTAATTTTGATTTTTAAAATTTAAAAGTTTATATTTTAAATTTTAAAATATAAATATAAAATATAAAAATTCTAATTCTAATATAAAGAAAAGAATAATATTATTATTTTTTATTTATAACTACCCACTTTAATTCTTATTCCATCTTACCTAACCAAACGCTATTTTTCTTATTTTCAGGAATAACCCAATTTTCATCCAAACGCAAAATTGATCTAATCCCCGCTTATACCTCAATTTATACCTATCCCCGGAATACCCACTTTTTGCTTATTCTCGAACCAAACGATACCTAAAGCTTCGTTTGGTTCGAGTATAAATAAAAACTAGTTATACCAAGAATAGATACAAGTATGAATTTTCGTAGAAATAAGTGTATTTTTTTATTTGGATAAAAATATGAGTATAAGGTGGAACTAGAAAAATCATATTTGAATGAAAATATGAGTATAATGTGGAATAGTCGGGAGCTATAAATAGAAAATAATGATATTACCTTTATAATTGAATTTAAATTTTTAAACCCAAAATTTTAAATTGAAAATTTTAACTTTTACATTTTAAAATTTGAAATTAAATTTAAAATTTTAATTTTCAAATTTTTAATTTTAAATATCTAATTTTAAATTTAAGATCAAATTTATATCTGAAAGATATAAAATATCAAATTTAAAATTTAAAAACTAAAAATATCATATTTAAAATTTAAAAATTAAAAATATCAAATTTAAAATTTAAAAATTTATAATTTATAATTTATAATTATAAATTTTAAATTTTAAAAATTAAAATTCAAAAAGAAAAAGCGATTTGCTTGCACCTCAGAAAGTACCTCAGAAAGTAGAAAAATTCAGAGAGGCCGGCGGTGTGTGCATGTATGTATCTGGTGTTCTTTTTCTTTTGCGTCGAATACACGTCGGACGATCGCAACTGAAACCTCTCATTCACGGCAACTTTCGTGCAAGAAACAGCATTCGATCGGTTGTGTTTTTCAGAGTGTTCTTTGCATTGGATTCATGCTATTGTATGATCTTTCTGTATTTTGTGCTAAGTTTAGGTAAACATGCATGCATGAAGTCGCTGCAACTACAGGCCATTGTAAAAATAGGTCCCTCAACTTCATTTTTCTTTTTTGATATACGCCTTCTAAACTTTATTTATTTTGTTCGAGTCATTTTAGCTTATTCAATTGTTGGGATTTCGCTAAAATTAAACTCTCTGGGAACTAAATTCTACTATTTCCTGACATTGAGTACTGATTGAAGCATCTCAAAATCGACAACTTTAGTCTACATTGCTTGAATTTTTGTTTGAAAATAATTTAAGCTATCTAGATCGAGGTTCATACCTTTGACCTTAAATTGATGAATGAATCCTATAATTCATTTTTAGAATGTTGTTGACCTTAAATTGATGAATGAATCCTATAATTCATTACACGAAGTTATTTTTAAAATGTAAATAAGGAAAAACAGAGGATGTTCAAACCTACAGTCATTTGCTTCTAGTAAGAACCGCATCATAGGGAGGAAAATTGCTTTTAGCTAAGAAGCCTCTCTCTTGCTGCACTCAGCTCCTTTAAGACTTTCGTCATGTCGGATCGTTCGTATGGCGATTCGTTTGAGCATGAGAGACCGCAGTCGAACGCCAAAACCATGCAATCTCGCACACACTCTTCTTGATAAGCTATATCATTATCAGCTGAGTGCAGGTTTCTGTCTATGATGTCCATGAGATGTTCCGGAGAAGCAGCAGCAGCACGAACATATCCACGAAGGCTTAGTCCGTCTTTGAACATGTCGTCGACGGGCCTCATTCCAGTGAACATCTCCAGCAGAAGAATTCCGTAGCTGTACACATCGCCGAGCCTAGATGGTTTACAGCCCATTCCATACTCTGCACAACATTAGTTAATTGGAAACAGACAATACGAGATTGTCAGGTGAATTCATTTGGATTTGGATTTGGTTCCCACTGTTTCCAAGCCATAGTTACAAAAACTGAATTTGATCTTTTAGTTTATAAATTGACTCTAAAACAGAATCAGATACTTAGAAATAAAGTTTCTGCTCTTGCGTGTTTACTAATCATAATTAATCTGTTTTTAGTAGTAAGCATCAAGCAGTTTATTCTAACTCCAGTTTGTCGGTTTTCGTAGCTAATATCTAGTATCCTTTTTATTTCCCATAATATTTTCTTCCCTTTTCTACTAATTTTTATTAGACTAAATCTCTAATTTTATTTATTAAACTTGTGCCATTCACTTGTTTTTGCAGCAAAAAGTGTTAGATGCAGTATAGATGGGAATCAAATAAAGACGTGTTATATTCTTTTCTGAAATGCTGTAAAGCAGGGAAAAGTAATCATTTTATTGCATATTTCTCACCTGGAGGAACATAACCAATAGATCCTTTGATTCCCACAGTGCTGGTAGATGAACGCTCTGATGATTCGTCAGGCGGTTGCCGCAGAAACTTTGCTAACCCGAAATCGCCCACGTGCGCCGTCATTTCTTTGTTAAGAAGGATGTTGCTGGGCTTAAGATCACAGTGAACAATCGGCACGGACCCTCCATGATGAAGATACTCTAATGCGGAGGCTACGTCGACAGCTATGTTCAACCTCTGGATTAGGCTTAGGCTTCTGAATGGCCTATTTTGGCATGCATTTGGATGTAGCCACTCTTCTAAGCTTCCATTAGGCATGTACTCAAATACCAAGGCCATGAAATCGTTACCGCGGTGATCCAAACTAGAGCACAATGTAAGAATTTTGACAAGATTTCGATGCCGAATGCTTCTCAGGGCTTCACATTCAGACATAAAACTCCTGAAAGCCCCATGCTGTTGAAGGTTAAGCACTTTCACCGCGACGATGTCGGCATTTTCATAGTTCATGGCGGCTTTATAAACCGACCCAAAACTTCCTGTGCCGATCAGATTATCTGAGGAGAACCCATCCGTTGCCCTGAAGAGCTCATCGTAAGATACTTTCACGTGTCGGTTTCTTAAGGAAAACCTCGACTGCGGCTTTCTTCGGGAGTTTTTTATCAAGTGATGTATCCCAAGCAAGCCCATGATTATAATCAAACACAAAATTGCTCCACCTATGGGAATGAGTATTACCTTGAGTTTGTAATCAGAGTGATGTTTTGCTATAAAGGCATCTGAAGTGCATTTCGGCAAGTGTAATTCTGGTATTCCACCGCAGAGTTTAGGGTTTCCGATAAGCGAGACTTCGCTGGCATTCTTAAAAACCCCTTTCATCGGCACTCGACCCTCAAAATCGTTGAAGGAAAGATTTAAGTATTTTAGATCCGGGAGCTCATCAAGGAATGCGGGTATTTGGCCCGAGTAGAAGTTTTTTGAGAGATCGAGCTCCTGAAGCCCTCTTAAATTGCTGATGGAGGGAGGAATGGACCCTTGAAATAAGTTATTCTCTAAATGAAGAATATCCAAGATGGCGCATTTGCCGATGGTGTCTGGAATCTCACCGGAGAGCCTATTATTTGAGAGATTAAGCCCCCACGTATTTATCAAGTTGCCCACTTCCAACGGTAATGAACCGTTCAGTAAATTATGCGACAAGTCAAGGTAGATTGTGAGTGATGAAAGGGTCAAAACTTCTTTAGGAATACTACCGCTTAGCCTATTATTTGATAGATCTAACAACTCTAGCATTAACAGGTTGCTTAATGTCGGCGGAATGGCTCCTTCAAATTCGTTGCTGCCGAGAAAGAGTTTGTCCATTCGTGTTAGGTTGCCCAAAGTCGGAGGAATTTCGCCCGAGAGCTTGTTGTATGACAGATCTAAATAATTTAATTGCCAAAGATGACTGATTTCTATGGGAATGGTGCCTCGAAGGTCGTTAAAGCTCATATCAAGATAAGTTAGATTGATGAACTTGTCAATCTCTGCAGGTATAATTCCTGATATTTGGTTGCTGTAGAATGATAAAGCTAGAAGACTAGTGGAAAGATTGACCAGTGATTTGGGCATCATGCCTTGAAGTAGATTGTATCCTAAATCCAACACTCGGAGACCGGTGCAGTTGGTCAATGCTGTAATGAAGCTCCAATCACTAGGCTTCCTGGCTTCGAGTCGATTGCCTTCCAGTTGAAGCCGCAAAAGACTCTGCAAGGCTCCAAGGCTCGGCGGTATCGTGCCGTGGAATGCATTAAACGGCATCTCAAGGTGCCTGAGCTCAGAAGCATTGGACAAGGATGCTGGAATTCGCCCCCCGAGCTTATTATTATACATATAAAGGAATTGAAGGTTCGGAAGAGCATTTCCGATATCGGAGGGTAGAGTTCCCTCGAGTTGGTTATTAGCGAGTTCTAAGGCCGTCAGGGATGATAAATTGTACAGGGATGACGGTATTTCCCCTGTTAAATTGTTGATCCCGAGAACGAGATATTCGAGAGATGAAAGTCGTCCGAGTGAGATTGGGATAGTCCCGGAGAGATAGTTAGAAGCGCAGTCCAGATAAGAGAGGAATGGAAGTTCTGCAAAGTGAGGAATTTCACCATGAAGGTTGTTTCCTCGTAGCGAAAGGCTGTTCAAAGAGGAGAGATTCGTAAGAGTTGGCGGGATCTCACCGTCGAGCTTATTATCTCTCAAGTTGAGTAGTTGAAGATTAGAGCAATTGCCGAGCGAAGACGGGATCGTTCCGCGAAGAGAATTCACACTCAGGTTGAGATATCGCAGCCGGCGTAGGCTTCCAAACTCCTCCGGGATGCGACCGCCTAGCATGTTGTCGGACAGGTCGATCCTCCGGAGGAATGTGAGGTTGGCTACGGCGGGCGATACGAGGCCGGTTAGGCGGAGGGACTTGAGGTCGAGGGCCGTGACCCGGTCGGGATGGCGGCGGCCGCAGGAGACACCGCGCCACCTGCAGTAGTGGAGAGAGCCGTTGTTCCACGAAAGAAGCGCACCGAACGGATCGTCGTCGGCGAGGGACTTGAAGGAGAGGAGGGCGGCACGGTCGGATGCAGCTGGTTCGATCCCGAGAGTGGCGTACTGGGCGGTGGAGATCACATACAGCAGAATGATGAGAAAAATTAGTGCATGGAAAAAGCCTTCCATTCTACGAACTAAGACAAGAGAAGCTAAAGCCATAGTAATCCTGCAGCACCCAGCTCTTCGCTGGTATTTAATCTTGGCAACTGGATAGATAACAAACTAACTGCCAAGTTTAGTCAAAAAGCCTATAGTTGTCGTAAGGTAGTAATACCACGGTGCGAGAATACTTATGCACCTAGGGCTCCGTTTGGTTCGGGGGATAAGCAAGGATTTCGTTATCCCCGCTATTCCGTCACACGGAATGATATTTTGCCAAAATATTTTATGTCGGTCAAACTTTACTATTTCCGGTTATTCCGAAATAGGTTGAGATTTACTATTCTACCATTTTGATGGAATAGTTATATTTCAATGCTTAATTTTTAATTTAATTAAAATTATAAATTGAATTAAAATTAAATTATTTAAATATAATATGTTATATATTATAATATATTATTTTTATTATAAAATTATTAATTGTACTATATTAATACATATTATTTATATTTACATATTATAATAAATTTTATAGTAAATTATATTTAAATATTATAATAAATTATTTTTATTATATTTCAGTTTAAGTAGAATTTTAAAAAAAATTATAAATTTATTAATAATAAATTTCATCTTAAATTTAAAGTTTAAAATTTATAAAATTGTAAATTTGAGATTCTAAATTGTAAAATATAAAATTTTAAATTCTAAAATAAAGAAAAAAAATAATATTATTATTTTTTATTTATAACTATCCACTTTAATTCTTATTCTATCTTACCTAACTAAACGCTATTTTTTTTATTCGCAGGAATAATCAAATTTTCATGCAAAATTGATCTAATCCTTACTTATACCTCAATTTATACCTATACATGGAATAGCTACTTTTTGTTTATTCCCGAACCAAACAATACCATATAGTACAGCAATACTTCTCCTAAATGTCACTAACGGTAATTAGCGAAAAGCTTAATAATTAATATTTGAGATGCTAAATTCAAAATCTAGTTTTTTTATATTTCAGTAAAGTGGGAACCTACTTTTATTTGTAGCTGTATATTCATACACTACAAAAATATAAACGAAGTGAATTGTTACAACTGTGCTGCAAGAAATTTAATTTTTAAGGACCTTTTTTTTTATAGTTAATGATACTTAAAATCATTCTAAGATAGTTCTGCTTTGCTATTTAAAAGCGTTGATTAAAACATCGTCAAATGAAAAGTCGTCATATATATACAGAAGCTTATACCAAGCATCGGTAAAATATATTTAGACGCTTTAAAGTATTAGGACTTACTAAAATTTTTTTAAAATCCTAACATTTAAAACGTTGAAAACTTAAAAAATAATAATAAAAATTATCATCGAACAAATTAGTTTGATATAATAGAGGATTAATATGATGACTCTTTTTGAAACCTCGATATTTGTTGTATTGTAGAGACGCTTGGAAACGTTTTTCAAATGTCGTTTAAAAAACATTCTTATATTAAAATTTTCTTATAGTGCCACCTAGTTATAGCTGCATATTCGTACATTATAAAAAATAAATGAAATGGGTAACTAAAAGTACCTATTAACAGTATATTCGTGCATCGCTATTAATTTCAATGTAACCATCTAATTTATTGTGATAAAGAAATTTGTGAAAATTGGCGGACAATTAGTGGATACAACCATCTAATTGATCGTGATAAAGAAATTTGTGGAAATTAGTGGATTGACTTAGTAGAGGCGACCGGACTAAACAAGGAGACTAGTCCATGAAATAGAACGAATTATTGGAGCCAGGTTAATTGTTTATAGGTTAAAGTGTATGGAGACCCCCTCAACTATAGCCTCTTCTGAAATGGCCCTCTTTAAGTTTTTTAAAAGGAGAATTTCCTCACTGCGATCGAATAGTATGACCCAGTTGACGGCAATCTGGTGGGTCGTTTGGACGGAGAGAAATAGGATCATATTTCGCAATGGGTCTCCTAGCGCCTACCGGGCTATCGAACGTGTCGCGGCTCTGATCAAGGATTGGACCGACGTTACCTGAATCCGTGTTTTATCTTTGTTTCCCTCTGATTTCCTCTTTTAATTAGGTTATGTTCGTTATTTCGTTTTCCGTTTTACGGATTTGCTTTTGGCATTTTCTGTTTTTTCTGTTTTCTGTTTCGTTGGTGTGGTTAGGAGGCCCTAGTTGCTTCCATCGTATATGCCTAATTCATTTTACTTAATGAATGAAGCAGGTAGCTTGCTACCTATTTCTCAAAAAAAAAATTTCCTCACTGCCCTTCTGAAGGCATGTATTTGCGCAGATGCCCTTAGAAGAGCAGAAATATCACTTTTTTGAAAAATCAATAGTGAAGGGGGATCTCAATCCAAATAAAATAAACATGGAGGGAACAAATTTCAAAATGGCCTATACGACCGAATCTCTCCGTACATTTTTACGTATAGATGTATTAAAATTGGAAGGGATATATAAATGCATAAAAACTCCTAAACTTTAAACTATTGTCAAATGACCCTCTAATTTTTAATTTAGCAACTAGATCTTCTAAAATTATCAAATAGTTTAATTGGTCAATTTTCTCAAGAGTTTGGTAACATATTTTGCAAATCTGATCTGGCAAAGTTTCAAGAATACAACAAATAAAAAAAACCATTTCTTCTCTCTTCGTGATAAAACTAAGATCTACAGATTGAAGAATATACAGATTAAATCCATCTTTCATTTTAATTATTACTTTTCTCAAGCGTTAGAATAAGAAAAGGTGAATTTTAATATATTTTGAAGCTTTGTAAGATCACACGCAAGGCATAGGTCGAAAATGGACATTTAATTAGTAACTTTCCCATAGAGGAAGGGTGATTGAATTATTTGATAATGTTTAGATTGTCTAGTTGTCAAAATTAAAAACTCAAGGATCTATTTGCCTACTCTCTAAAGTTAATTTAGAAAGTGTTTGACATTTTTTTTTTCCTATTAGAAATGAATGCCGCTGGGTATTTTGATAAACCAAATAATTTTGGATAAAAGGAAATGTGTAGTGCACGGCGCTTCGTTTAATTTTTTAACAATAAATTTAATTAAAAATATAAAATAAATAACTTTCAAATTTATGACCTTGAGTACCAATCATCACTTTACCATTTGCATTAGAAACAATTAGTGAGAGATGGATTTTTAATAGATAAATAATATATGAACATTTTTCTAGGCATTTTGAAATAACTCACTTAATTATATTTATATATTTTTTTTATTGAGAGCCCCTCCAAGTCGTTTTTTTTATTTGAGTTTTCATACTTAGTTTAGCTATCAAATTTAATAACTTTATTACTTATTAACCGTTAATTAGTCTTTTTTTATTAAATTTAATAAAATCATCGGTTAATTTGGCAAAAAAATTTATTTTTTCTGACTTAAATCACTTAATTTTAGAGTAAATAAAAAACGGAACGATTCTCATACAAAATAATAAAAATTTAGAAGCAAATTCAGAATTACTTATACGTAAGGATGTCTCCGTACATTCAACTCACTTTCAGTTGTAATCTTACCATTTTACTAATACAAAAGATATCTTTTTTCTACAAATCTTGCTATTAAGGACTAGAAAAAGTGGGATAAAATCGAAAGACCATTAGATAAGAGATTGTAAAGACTATAATTCTTTTAAGTTATAGATTTAGCATTTCTTCTCAAAAAATCTACATTTCTATGTATCGAACATGGCGTTCCCACGTTAATTTGCGCAAAACAGGTTGGGATGGGCCCATTTTTTTTCATTTCAATTCTCCCTACATTCTCTACGTTGATTCTGGTAGAGTTTTTTTTCCTACCCATTCTCCTTTCTGTTTTATTCTCCACGTTAATTTATTTTTAACTTATGAATATTATAAAATTAAAATTTATATTTAATCCATACAATATAAATAATATAAAAAGCTATGTGTAAAAGTTTTATAATTTAAATTTGTATAATGAGATTTTATAAATATAGTATATAAAATTTAATTTTACACCAGATGTCCGAAATATTTCTTTTCCACCACTCTATTTTTTCTGTCTCAACTATAACAAATTATTATTGCCAGCACTAAGTCTATTGGTGCATTGCATCAATTTACACTATATAATGTGTATAATAACACTAGTTGAAATCTCTTCCGGTCTCGATGCTCTGCCCTCTGTTTCTCCTTTATTTATTTTGGTTTGCTCGTGTTTTCTGGGTCTCACGGACCTGGTTTTTGTTCTCTTGTTTTTTTTTCTCTCTTGTTCCCTCGGTTCGGAGGCCCTAACTGCTTCCAAATTGTATGCTAAATTTATTTTGCTTAATGAATGAAGCAGCTAACTGCTACCTATTTCTCAAAAAAAAAAAAAAAAAAAAAAAAAAAAAAAAAAAAAAAAAACTAGTTGAAATCAGATGTGACGCTCCCGGTTGATTTTGACAAATGAGGCTTGGAGTGGAGCCCATCACTTTGTTTTCATCCCAATTCTTCTCTTTGCCCATTCTCCACGTTGATTTGAGCGGAACAAAGGCTAAATGGGGTAGGGTCCATATTTTTTTAGTTGAAATCCAACGTGGTGTTCTCTTGCGCTAATTTGCCCATTCTCCACGTCGGGAGAGGGGGGTGTGGCGGGGTGGGCCCTTTTTTTTATACCACCTAGATTCTCCTTCTCTCTCTCTCTCGTCCTCGATCAATCTCTCTGATCTTTTACTGTACAATATATTTTTAACTAATCAATATTATAAAATTAAAATTTATATTTAATATATACAACATAAATCATATAAAAAGTTATAGATAAAAAAATTACATAATTTAAATGTTATAATAATATTTTAGAAATGTAGAATACAAAATTTAGTTTTAGTAAAGATTTCCGTAGACCGGGTCGGATCTGAATAGTTGATATATTATATTCATACCCTAAAAAAAAGTGAATACTAAAAAAAAATATACCATACCCATTTAAATTCGGATCATGTACATGTCTGGATACTTAAGTTAATAATACACCCATCAGATTTATTTGAAAGGGTTTGGATAGTAACTACCCGTATACTACCCGCTTAAGACTGAGTATGGATCGGGAACGGGTCGGGTTGGGTCTAGATCGAGATAACCATATGCATATATTTTTTATAAATTTTATTAAACAGATTATGGACAAATCATAAACCAGTCACTATAAAAAACTCGTGTTCTAGTTAGTTGCATCCAGTCCAATAAAATTCATTCAAAAAAAATTCAAACAGTGAACAACTAGAATTAAAAAAATGAGTAAAACAAAAAAAAAATAAAAGTTAAGTAAACAAAAAAAAGATGAGGGTTCTCACTAGAATCAAAATATATAGAAATCCTTCATTTATAAGTCCAACTAAAATTGATCCCTCAACTTCAAATTTTTTTATTTACTATCCGGTATTTCGTCGGGTCCAGGCCCGAGTCTGATTCTGAGTTTGGATTTAAAAACTCTTTTAGACTCTACCCATTAGAAGGTCGAGTTCGGGTCGGGTCCAAATCGAGTATGGGTAAGGTATCCGGATCCCTACCCGAAACTTTAATAAATAATTTTTTTTATCCATATACTATTTATTTTTTATCGGGTCCGATTCGAATCCGGCAGGGTCCGGATAGAGTCCAAATCAAGAATGATATATCGAGTATTTTGAACAGCTATAAGTTTTACACCCAGATGGAAAGAAATATTTTGCATCCACTATTTTACAACTACAATAAATTATTATTGGCACCCAGTCTATTAGTGCATTACATATACTAAATAATTTTTTAAAATTTAATATTATAAAATTATAAAATCTACTTTACTAGATACAATCTATACTGTATAAAAAGTTTATGTATAAAAATTTATAGAATTTGAATTTTTATAATTAAGTTTTAAAAATGCGACGTATAAGATGTATTTATACATCCTAATTTCAAATCTGTCGATTCCGCCACGTATCCTGTTGTTTTGACCCATTGCCACCACATCTTGCCGCGAGAGCATGGAACCAGATTGGGATGGGCCCACTTTTTAGTAGACTTAGAAAATCTACAATATTCTATATATCTTCTATATATAAAACGGTCCGTGGAAATTCAATATGGTGCTCCCTTTGCGCAAAACAGGTGGGGATGGGGCCCACTTTTTTTTCCATTTCAATTTTTCACTCTCCCATTCTCTACGTTGATCTGGGTGGAGAGGATTGGGTAAGACCCTTTTTTTTTTTTCCTACCCAATTTATTCTCCTCTCTTTTTCATTCTCCGTTAATCTCTTTCTCATTTTTTGTTGTACAATTTATTTTTTAACTTATATATAGAATATAAATAATATAGAAAGCTATATGTAAAAAATTATATAATTTTAATTTTTATAATGAGATTTTAGAAATATAGTTTATAAAATTTATTTTTACACCCGATATACAAAATATTTTTCCTCCGCCGCTCTATTTTTNTTCTCATTTTTTGTTGTACAATTTATTTTTTAACTTATATATAGAATATAAATAATATAGAAAGCTATATGTAAAAAATTATATAATTTTAATTTTTATAATGAGATTTTAGAAATATAGTTTATAAAATTTATTTTTACACCCGATATACAAAATATTTTTCCTCCGCCGCTCTATTTTTTTTGTCTCAACTACAACAAATTATTACAAGCATCGAGTCTATTGGTGCATTACATCAATTTACACTATATAATGTATGTAGAAACTCTAGTTGAAAGGGAACACGGCGCTCTCAGATTGATTTGGACAAATGAGGGTTGGAGTGGAGCCCACTTTTTTTTCATCACAATTTTTCTCTCTTCTCCATTCTCCACGTTGATATGAGCGGAAGAAAGGGATAAGGAGGGTGAAGCCCACTTTTTTTCAGTTTGAAATTCAATATAGTGTTCTCGTATGGTAATTTGACCCGAAGGAATTAGAGTAGGATCAACCTTCTTTTCTCCATCCCAATTCTCCCATTTCTCTCCCATT
Source organism: Ananas comosus (assembly GCF_001540865.1). Lineage (NCBI taxonomy): Eukaryota > Viridiplantae > Streptophyta > Magnoliopsida > Poales > Bromeliaceae > Ananas > Ananas comosus. The sequence goes on along the minus strand of NC_033625.1, from coordinate 5,439,349 downwards.
CTCCACGTCGGGAGTGGGGTGGGGGTCTTTTTCTTTCCACCATCTGGATTCTCCTTCTCTCTCTCTCTCTCTAGGAGTGGGGTGGGGGTCTTTCTCTCTCTCTCTCTCTCTCTCTCTCTCGACCTCCATCAATCTCTCTGATCTTTTATTGTACAACATATTTTTAACTAATCAATATTATAAAATTAAAATTTATTATTTAATATATACTATATAAATTATATAAAAAGTTATGGATAAAAAATTACATAGTTTAAATTTTTATAATAATATTTTAGAAATGTAGATTACAAAATTTAGTTTTACACTCCGATGGTACGAAATATTTTTCAGTCACCGCTTTATCTTTTCTTCTCAACTATAATAAATTATTATCAGCACCCAATGTATTGGTGCATTACATATACTAAATTATTTTTTAAAATTTAATATTATAAAATTATAAAATCTACTTTGCTAGATACAATCTATATTATATAAAAAGTTTATATATAAAAATTTATAGAATTTAAAATTTTACAACGAAGTTTTAAAAATGCGACATATAAAATGTATTTTTTTAAGAAAATATCTCTAAAAAAATAAGTCTGGCTACTATACTATTAATAATATCAAGTTCTTGCTATTATCAATTTTTCTACCGTAAAATCTATTTTTTTTTATCATTTTTACTCGTTAGATTATACTATTCAGCCAGCCACTTACTCAACCTTAAAGGATCACTATCATCCTCACAGTACATCCTTTCATCCAACAGCTGAAAACTCGATAGTACCAAAAAATTGGTATTGTCGATAGTATAGTAACATAATTTTTTAAAAAATAATATGTTTACAAAAAGTTCAAAATAAAATAAGTTGATGCTCTTATTTCTCATATATTTAAAATTTTTGACTTGTTCTTCATTGATCTTCTTAATTTTTATAATTGATGTTGTTAATTACATATATTAATGATATTATAATTTATAAAAAAAAATATTTGTTGTCGGGACAAATTCGAGATGCCACCAAAAAATAAGTTATCAGACGTAGCGAATTACGAGATTCATTTTTCTAATTTGTTACAGATTCCGGGCGGAGGCGGGAGGAGGGCCGGATCTCCGCGCCGTTTGCATCACTAAATTTGAATCATATAATTGAAAATTTTGATTCAATTGTATGTGATTTGGTACCGAACGGGTCGTCACGAGCGCGTGCGTGAGAAACGCCGTTACGAACACTTAACGGCGCCGTTCTATCTTTCTCGTTACCCTTTCTTCTCCCTTTCTCCCTCGTTCCCCCTACCCTCTCCCTCTCTATCCCCTTCAATGCCCCTCAATGGCGATCTCCGAACCCGGTCCACTCGCAGCGGAGCCGAACCGGATCCCCTTTGCCGTCACCTTCGGCCGGTCCAGCTTCCTCGGCCGCTCCCTCGGCGCCGCGCTCGTCTCTCCCGGCCACTGGACCGTCCGCGTCGCCGATCCCTCCCCTTCTCCCGGTCCGGTCCACCAACCAGGTTCTCTGTAACAACCTGAAGTATTAGTAGTTCAGTAGTTAGCAGAGGAAGGTAATAAAAATGATAACTTTACAAAATGGGAGAGATAAGTGGCCGCAGCAAGTCGAGGAAGGGCGAACCTGGCGGAACTCCGGCGGCGCGAGGTCGCTCGGGTGGAACTCCGGCGGAGCGGCGGAGCTAGGGCATCCTGGATGCTCGGAAGGAGAGGAGGGAGGATCGAAGTAAGAGGGGAAATATCTGGAGAGCGGAGGAAGCGGTAATATTTCGGTAGCGGGTAGCGGGCGATCCGATTCCGGGTCGGATGGAAAATGCGGACCCAATATCCGCAGGATGAAGGTTCCGCGGAGGGAACGAATCGATAACCCTCTGACCCGGGTTACTAGCGGAGCGGATGACCCGATTCCTGGATCGGGTGGAAAAAGCGGACCCACTACCCGCCTGGCTGAGGATAGTGCGGAGAAGGCGACCCGATATTCACTCACCGGTTACAAGAAGCTCATGGACCAGTGAAGCCCAGGCAGGGGCCCATAATAGCGCCAAATAGCGGCCCATCAAGCCCATGCCTCTATTTTTTACAACTTTTGCTGATTCGTGAATTTGAGTTTCACTTGTTGGTGTATTTGGTATATAGTATGAGGACGTTTTGAACGAACTGAGGGCGCAGGCGGAGATGATGGTGTTGGACGCGAACCGGAGGGGTGGTATATGTACGTATCTGGTGTTCTTTTTCGAATGTCAAATACTTTGGGTGATAGTTGCGTTTTTCGGTGTTTGTGGTCCCTTGCATTGGATTCTTGCTTTTGTATGTGATGCTTTGTTTGAATGTAAATGCCTCTTAATTTTTCTTGGTCAATATTCTCCTTCTATCATACTATTTATGATCTTTCTGTAGTTTGTGCTTAAAATCCAAAATTTGTCTATACAACCTTCTAAATAGGGTTGGAGCTCTCTGTTGAAAAATGTATTCAACAGAGATTTGGCAATGATGGGTTATATTAGGCTTCAGTTATAAACAGAAATTAGGAATTTTAAGCTATTAATGTATACAGATGCAAAAATAAATTGAAGTGCTTAACTCCTTTTGGTTATATTCATTTTAGAAAGGAATGATCAAAACCATAAGGACTAGGCATATTCATTACACAAGGTTATTTTTTAAATGCAAATAAGGAAAAGCAGAGGATGTTCAAACATACATTCATTTGCCTCTAGTGAGAACCGTACGTGGCATAGGGAGCAAAACTGCTTTCAGCTAAGAAGCCTCTCTCTTGCTGCACTCAGCACCTTTAAGACTTTCGTCATGTCGCATCGTTCATATGGCAATTCATTCGAGCACGAGAGACTGCAGTCGAACAACAAAACCACGCAATCTCGCACACACTCTTCTTGGTAAGCTATATCATTATCAGCTGAGTGCAGTTTTCTGTCTATAATGTCCATGAGATGTTCAGGAGAAGCAGCGGCAGCGCGAACATATCCGCGAAGGCTCAGACCATCTTTGAACATGTCGTCGACGGGGCTCATTCCAGTGAACATCTCCAGCAGAAGAATTCCAAAGCTGTACACATCGCCGAGCCTAGACGGTTTACAGCCCATTCCATACTCTGCACAACATAAGTCAATTGGAAGAAAAATAATACCAGATTGTCAGGTGAATTCATTTGGATTTGGATTTGGTTCAACTGTTTTCCAAGCCATAGTTTAAAAAACTAAATTTAATCTTTTAGGTTATAAATCGAATCTAAAATAGCAATAGATATGCAGAAATAAAGATCCAGCTCTTGCGTGTTTATTGTTCATAATTAATCAGTTTTTAATAGTAAGCATCAAGCAGTTTATTCTAACTCTAGTATGTCGGTTTTCGTAGCTAATATCTAGTATCCTTTTTATTTCCCACAATATTTTTTTCCTTCTTTTCTACTAATTTTTATACTAAATTTCTAATTTTATTTATTAAACTTATGCTATTCACTTGTTTTTGCTTCAAAAGATAATAAGCAGCAAAAAAAAAAAAAGATATAGTATAGTTAGGAATCAACTGAAAATGTGTTATATTTTTTTTCTGAAATGCCGTAAACCGTGAAAAAAGTTAGTCTTTTATTGCATATTTCTCACCTGGAGGAACATAACCAATAGATCCTTTGATTCCCACAGTGCTGGTAGATGAACGCTCTGATGATTCGTCAGGCGGTTGCTGTAGAAACTTTGCTAACCCGAAATCGCCCACATGCGCCGTCATTTCATTGTCGAGAAGGATGTTGCTGGGCTTAAGATCACAGTGAACAATCGGCACGGACCCTCCATGATGAAGATACTCTAATGCCGAGGCTACGTCGACAGCTATGTTCAACCTCTGGATTAGGCTTAGGCTTCTGAATGGCCTATTCTCGCGTGCATTTGGATGTAGCCACTCTTCTAAGCTTTCATTAGGCATGTACTCAAAAAGCAAGGCCTTGAAATCGTTACCGCGGTGATCCAAACTAGAGCACGATGTAAGAATTTTAACAAGATTTCGATGTCGAATGCTTCTCAGGGCCTCACATTCAGACATAAAACTCTTGAAAGCCCCATGCTGTTGAAGGTTCAGCACTTTCACTGCGACAATGTTGGCGTTTTCATAGTTCATGGCGGCTTTATAAACCGACCCAAAACTTCCTGTGCCAATCAGATTATCTGAAGAGAACCCATTTGTAGCTCTGAAGATCTCATCGTATGATACTTTCATGTGTCGGTTTCTAAAGGAAAACCTCAACAGTGGCCTTCTTCGAGAGTTTTTTATCAACTGATATATCCCAAGCAAGCCCACGATTATAATCAAACACAAAATTGCTCCACCTATGGGAATGAGTATTACCTTGAGTTTATAATCATAGTGATGTTTTACTGCAAAGACATCTGAAGTGCATTTCGGCAAGTGTAATTCTGGAATTCCGCCACAGAGTTTAGGGTTTCCGATAAGCGAGACTTCGCTTACATTCTTAAAAACCCCTTTCATCGGCACTGGACCCTCGAAACTGTTGAAGGAGAGATTCAAGTATTTTAGATCCGGGAGCTCTTCAAGGAATGCGGGTATTTGGCCCGAGTAGAAGTTTTTTGAGAGATCAAGCGCCTTAAGACCTCTTGAATTGCTAATGGAGGAAGGAATGGACCCTTGAAATAAGTTATTCTCTAAATAAAGAATTTCCAAGATTGTGCATTTGCCAATGGTGTCTGGAATCTCACCAGAAAGCCTATTATTTGAGAGATCAAGCGTCCCGATATTTATCAAGTTGCCCACTTCCAACGGTAATGAACCGTTAAGTAAATTATGCGACAAGTCAAGGAAGTTTGTGAGCGATGAAAGGCTCAAAACTTCTCGCGGAATGCTACCGCTTAGCCTATTATTTGATAGATTTAACAACTCTAGCATTAACATGTTGCTTAATGTCGGTGGAATGGCTCCTTCAAATTCGTTGCTGCCGAGATAGAGCTTGTCCATTAGCGTTAGGTTGCCCAAGGTCGGAGGAATTTCGCCCGAGAGCATGTTGTCCGACAGATCCAAGCGCTGTAATTTCCAAAGATGACTGATTTCTATAGGAATGGTGCCTCGAAGGTCACTACCACTCACGTCAAGAACAGTTAGATTGATGAGTTTCTCAATCTCAGTAGGTATAATTCCTGATATGTGGTTGTTGGCGAGTGCCAAAATATTAAGACTAGTGGAAAGATTGAATATTGATTTGGGCATCATGCCTTGAAGTAGATTGTCTCCTAGATCCAACACTCGGAGACTGGTGCAGTTGGTCAGTGCTGTAATGAAGCTCCACTCATTGGGCTTCCTGGCTTCGAGTCGATTGATGGCTAGTGCGAGCCATGAGAGACTCTGCAAGGCTCCAAGGCTCGAAGGTATAGTGCCGTGGAATGCATTGGCCGATAGCTCAAGGTGGTTGAGCTTAGAAGCATTGGACAAGGATGCTGGAATTCGCCCCTCGAGCTGATTATTATACATACGAAAGACTTGAAGGTTTGGAAGAGCATTTCCGATGTCCGAGGGTAGAGTTCCCTCGAGTTGGTTATAAGGGAGTTCTAAGGTCTTTAGGGATGATAGATTGTAAAGGGTTGGCGGTATTTCTCCTGTTAAGTTGTTCATCCCGAGACTGAGATATTCGAGAGATGAAAGTCGTCCGAGCGAGATTGGGATCGTCCCGGAGAGATAATTATAAGAGCAGTCCAGTCGAGAGAGGAATGGAAGTTCTGCAAAGTGGGGAATTTCACCATGAAGTTTGTTTTGTCGTAGCAAAAGCATGTTCAGAGAGGAGAGATTTGCGAGAGTGGGCGGAATGGTTCCTGTGAGACTAGTGGATTGGATTGCAAGTGTCTTCAAGGAGAGAAAGCTACCGAAGGATGGAGGAATGGCTCCTGACAAGTTATTGTTATCTAAAGACAGAACTACTAAGGAGGAGAGGTTGCCAAGTGAATCTGGGATTGTCCCTTGTAACATGTTTTGATTCAGGAGAAGATCTCTAAGACCGGAAAGACGCGATAGAGTTGGCGGGATCTCGCCGTTGAGATTATTACCTCTCAAGTTGAGTAGTCGAAGATTAGAGCAATTGCCGAGCGAAGACGGGATCGTTCCGCCAAGAGAATTCACACTCAGGTTGAGATATCGCAGCCGGCGTAGGCTGCCTACCTCCTCCGGGATGCTTCTGTCTAGCATGTTGTCGGACAGGTCGATCCTCTGGAGGAATGTGAGGTTGGCTACGGCGGGCGATATGAGACCGGCTAGGCGGAGAGACTTGAGGTCGAGGGCCGTGACCCGGTCGGGATGGTGGCGGCCGCAGGAGACACCGCGCCACCTGCAGTAGTGAAGAGAGCCGTTGTTCCACGAGGAGAGCGCTCCGAACGGATCGTCGTCGACGAGGGACTTGAAGGAGAGGAGGGCGGCGCGGTCGGATGCAGCTGGTTGGATCCCGAGAGTGGCGTACTGGGCGGTGGAGATCACATACAGCAGAATGATGAGAAAAATTAGTGCATGGAAGCCTTCCATTCTATGAACTAAGACGAGAGAAAGCTAAAGCTATAGCAATCCTGCAGCACCCAGCTCTTCGCTAGTATTTGTTGTTGGCAACTGGATATATAATAAACTAAACTAAATCCCATGCTTAGTCAAAAAGCCAACAGTTGTAGTAAGGAGGTAAAACCATGGTGTGTGAATTCTTTTGTGCCTAGTGATGCGTGCAATTAATACTTCTGCAAAATGTCACTAATGGTAGTTGGCTAAAAAAAGTGAATAGCTAGTATCCGAGAATTTAAATTCGGAATTTGGTTGTTTTATATTTTAGCTTTGCGGACAGCTAAAAGCAGCTATCTCTATTTGTTGTTGAATATTCGTGCACTATAACAAATAAATGAAGTGGATAGCTATAGGGGTGGCAATTCAGTTTGCTGTTCACGAGCCAGCTCGTGTTCGGCTTGAAATGACCTCGAGATCGAATCGCTCGTTCAGTAAACGAGTCGAACATAAGCTGAATTTTTCATCCCGTTTAATAAATGAGCCGAACACGAGTTGGGGTCAGTTTGCTAGGGGTAGCAATCCGGCTCGCTGTTCACGACCTAGCTCGTGTTCGACTCGTAATGAGCTCGAGATCGAATCGTTCGTTTAGTAAGCGAGCCGAGCACGAGCTGAATTTTTCAGCTCGTTTAATAAACAAACCGAACACGAGCTGGGGTCAGTTCGTTCGTGTCAGCTCGTTCGTGTTCGGGTCGATAACAGCTCGAATACATATAATTTATATTTATATATATATTTATATAGACAAATAAATAATTATATATATATATATATATATATTTATTTATTATTTGATTTTTAGCCAAAAAAATATAAAGCCGAGCTCAATTATAAAAACACCTATTTATATGTAAAGTTTCAACAATTAAATTAAAGTCTAATGAGTAAGATTTTTTAAATTTATTTTTTATATGGATCCAATCTAATCAATTTAATTTATTATTCGTTGGTCAGCTCGTGGATTAGCTCGTGAGCCAGCTTGTATTCAGCGCGTTAATAAACAGACCGAACACGAGCTAAATTTTTCGACTCGATATTTTAATGAGCCAGCTCGTGCTCGGCTCGTTGACACCCCTAGATAGCTAAGACTATCTAGTTATAGTTGTTCGTTTGAGCATTGCAAAAAATGAATGCAGTGAGTAGCTAGAAGCACCTACTAACTAGTAAATTCGTGCACTGCATTGCTATTTTAATACAACCATCTGTTGTCGTGCGATAAAGAAATTGGTGGGTTGACGTCATTAGAGGTGACGGGAGTAAACGAGGAGACCAGACCGGAGTAAATGAGGGGTATATTGGTGGGTTGACGTCATTACATTTGACGGGAGTAAACGAGGAGGCTAGACCGGAGTAAATGAGGAGACTAGTGGACGAAACAGAACAAATTATTATTATTATTTTTTTTGAGAGATAGATAGTATGTTATCCGCTTTATTTATTTTATTTAGAAATAATTTTAGTTAGAAATATGAATCAATTAGGATTCGAACTTGGGACCTCGGGTGCCAACCATCAAGCCCATTGCCATTTGCGGTAGGTACGGTCGGTAATATTATTCGATGTTAATTTTTCCGAAAAAAGCCATGCTAGACATATATATCAAAAAGGAGTATATGATATACATTTCATTCATTTAATGGATGAAATAATTTCACTAGTCACTTGATGCAATTAGTAAGTGACATTCCATCTATTGGTAGATGAGATATATGATGTACACTTCCTTTGAAGTGTACAAGTAGTTTTTTTTCCAAAAAAAATAATGCTACTAATATACCACAAAATAGGGTGTATATCTTACACTCATTTTATTCTAAGGTTATTAATTCTCTACACTTGTCTAATTGGAAGGAATATACGCATAAAAACTCCTAAACTTTAAACTTGTGATTTGATAAGAGGAAATTGCCAAAATAATCAGGAGCGAAGGCAAAAATTCAAACGATTAAATTAACGAGTTTTTGGCTCCCTAATATCCAACTGACCAATTAATTTAATCGTTTGAATTTTTTTTAGTAGTATTTGATTTTTCGTTTTGATGAGCCTCGTTTTGGGGAATTCATGGAATAATGAATTACTACAAAAAAAAATTCAAACGATTAAATTAACGAGTTTTTGGCTCCCTAATATCCAACTGACCAATTTGAATATACGCATAAAAACTCCTAAACTTTAAACTATTGTCAAATGACCCTCTAATTTTAAATTTAGCAGCTAGATCTTCTAAAATTATCAAATAGTTTAATTGGTCAATTTTTTCAATAGAAGTTACTAATTAAAAAGCCATTTTGATAGCATGTTTTACAGATCTGTTCTTGCGAAGTTCCAAAAACATAAAAAAAACCAAACCTATTTCTTTTCTTTTTGTGATAATACTAAGATATAAGGCGTGAAGAATATACAAACTAAATACATCTTGCATTTTAATTTATTGCTTTCTTCAAGCGTTAGAATAAAAAAGGCAGATTTTAATATGTTTTGAAGCTTCACAAGTTCACATGCAATAAATTTGTTGAAAATGGACATTTAGTTAGTAACTTTCGTATATAGGAAGGAAGGGAGTCATTGAATTATTTGATAATATTTAAAGTGTCTAATTGTCAAAATTAAAAACTTAGGGATCTATTTGTCAAAGCTCTAAAGTTTAAAAGTGTTGTACTTTTTTTTTTACTAGAAATGAGCACTGCCAGGTGTTTAAATAAACCATATAATTTTTAGGAATAATTGCTTATATAACCCTAAAAAAATTCGAACTTTCTTATTTAGGCTAATATATAAAATACTATTTTAACTTTCCAAGTTCTTTCAAATATATTTCTAAAGTTAAATTTTGATCTACCATCACCAACTTTTCTTTATTTGCCTGAGGCTAGAGGCAAAAAATGACTTTTTGTCCTTTCAAATATACCCTTCTATCGTCGCTCAAAAAAGATATTTTGACTTTTTTTTAAGATTAATTGCATATCGCTCCCTATAAACATATCGAATAGTAGATATATCCTTATAAAGTTTAACTTTTCATTTTCATCCCTACAAAAGTCTAATGATATTCATATTTGTTCTTCTGGTTTGTTTCGTAAGAGCACTTTTCATTTTTTAACAGTAAATAAGTAAAATGATATTTCTGTCATCACAAATATATCCCTCCAAAGTCCTAACTATTAGAATTATACAAAAATATCCTCCCAAAAGTCATCATCTCACTTTGTAAGTGAATAGGATTATTATAATATAATTAGGGTAGAAAGGTCAATTTATCTCATTCATTAACCATGATTAAGTATTGTACCTATGGTTAACTATATTTTCTAACGGATTCTAACAGTAGGAGTATATTTAAAAATATTAGGACTTTTAATTGTAAGGAATAAAAATAAAAAGTTGAACTTTGTAGGAATATATCTGCTATTCGATATGCTTATATGGAGCTGTATTCTATTAACCCTTTTTTTAAAACTTTAATAGAAATTTAATTCGGATTAAACCTGAGAGGACTTAACAGGTACTAACAGCTGAGATAATTTTGAATAACGAAAAAATATACGAGTGGTATATTTGAAATAAAAAAACCAGAGGTATATAACATATGAGTAAAGCTACTGTCCTTTTAAGAGTATAACAGCCTTGGTCCTCCCAATTTTATAGCCATTGATCTTGCTTTGAGATCCGGTCCCGCTGGCATGGGTTTGTGCGGAGTTAACGGAGCACGTCCGTTAACGGAGAGGGGTAAATCGCAAAGCTAAGCCAAAAAAAAAAAAATCCATCGCCCATCTATGCTCACAGCAAAAAGTAGGGTTTCTAAAGCCTATCCTCCATTTTTTGCTCATTTCCCTCTTCTTCCTCTCCCGGTTTTCCTCTTCCGTCGCGACCAACTTCGCTACTCGGATTCGGTGCTCGGACGTGCTCTGAAGCCTCTTTCTCCTTCGCCTTCGCTCGGATCAAACATTCAAATTGGTGAGTTTTCTTTGTTTTTCGATTTCTATGGAACTTCTTTCATGGTAGATCTACTTAGCTTGATTTCAATCAAGAAGCATTCTTCCCTCTCCTTTTGCTGAGAAAATCAAGATATTATTTGTATCTTCTCTTATATTCTTTAACAGTCTCTTGATATTACCAGTTTATTAACATTTACAAAGTTGTATGGTAATTCTTTGCATACATATGTATATATATATTTTGTAGATCATTATATTAATGGAACTTTCAAGGCCCATAAACACCTCTCATGAAGGGGAAGGTGCATCTGTAATTGGTTCTTCCAATTTAGAGGCTACTAATGATGAGGAAGATATACTTGGTGATGAGACTCTACTGAGTGTGAGCATTAGGGGGGAAAGAGAAAATGATTCTTATGAAAATCAGAGAAATCAACAACAACAATTAGAAGAAATGAGCCAAGAGGAATCTGCAATCGATGAACCATTTTTGGGTCAAATTTTTTCTAATGCGGAGAAAGCAAAGGATTTCTACAATATCTATGCCTTTAAAACAGGATTTAGTATAAGAAAGCAAAGTCATTATAAAGCAAAAAAGCTTGAAGGTATGGTAACAACTTTGGTATACACTTGTTCGAAAGAAGGACAATCGAAGCGTCAAACAAATGAAATGGGAAACAATGTTGCTTCTTCTCAAACCAATCGAACACCACAAAAGGAATTTCCATTTAGACGATGTGGGTGTAAAGCACACCTGAGATTAAAAATGGTTGAAGGAGGAAAGTGGATGGTCATGAGTTTTAATAAAGAGCATAATCATGACTTGATTGTAAGTCCTTCAAAGGCTCGTTTTTTTCGCTCACACCGCTCAATCACCAATGAACAAAAAGAAATGATAAACATGTTAAGTGAGCAAAACATTTCTACTTCACAAATTATGTCATTCTTAGCTGCAAGAGAGGGAGGAATGAAAAATATTCACTTCACTCGAAAGGACTTAAGTAATGCAATCGTTGAGCAAAATAGAAGGCTCATTGGGATTGACGTGGCAAGTGTTCTTAATTATTTTCGGGAGCTTCAACAAAAGGGTCCATCATTTTTGTGGCAAGTGTTCTTAATTATTTTCGGGAGCTTCAACAAAAGGATCCATCATTTTTCTATGCCATAGATGTTGACGAGGAACAAACAACACGTAATTTATTTTGGGTTGATGGGAGATCAAGAATGGCGTATCAATCCTTTTCGGATGTCATAAGCTTCGACACAACATATTGCACCAACAAATATAGCATGCCTTTTGCACCGTTTGTAGGCGTTAATCATCATAAGCAATCTATCTTCTTTGGATGTGCTTTACTAAGAGATGAGACCGCCAATACCTTTTGTTGGTTGTTTAAAACTTGGCTAAAAGCAATGTTCGACTGTCATCCTGGGGCCATTATTACGGATCAAGATCCTGCCAAGAGAAAGGCAATCAAGCTAATATTTCCAAACACTGTTCATAGGTGCTGCCAATGGCATATCATAAGAAAAGCAAGAGAGCACCTAGGGGTTCTCTATGGCTCAAAAAGAGGTTTCAAAGATGACTTGGAATCATGTATAAACAATAGCTTGACTGTTGATGAATTTGAGAGTGAATGGGCATCTATGCTTGAAAAGTACGATTTGCTTGATAATAGTCATCTTTGTTTTCTATGGAATTGCCGTCATCAATAGGCTCCTGCATATTTTCGAAGTACTTTCTTTGCAAACATGTCTACCTCGCAACGTAGCGAAGGTATGAATGCGCTTTCAAAAATTTTTTTGGACTCTCACACCTCAGCATATAAATTTGTAATTCAGTTTGAAAAGATAGTGTCAAGTAGATACAAAAAGGAGGATGAGGAAGAATTTAAAATGAAAGACGGGGAGGCTACTTTGTGGACCTTGGATCCAATTGAAGAGCGAGCTCGTGAAGTATACACAAAAAAGGTTTTTGCCGACTTTAGAGACCAGTTGAAGGTACTCACAGGTTATAGATTTGTTGAAGTAGAGAAAAACACATTCAAAGTATTCTCTATAGAAAAACCTTCTATCTCCAAACAACGAATTTATTCTTATATAGTTATTGTTGACAAAGATGAGGATATAGTGTCTTGCAATTGTAAAATGTTCGAATTTGCAGGGATATTGTGTGCTCATGCTCTCAAAGTCATGCATTTTATAGGAATACATTACATTTCGAAAAAATATATCTTGAAAAGATGGACAAAAGAAGCTAAAAGTGGCACAGTACTTGATAGTGTGGGAATTGTAGCAGTTGGTGAATCATCCAACAATCAAGCACAATGGCTTCAAGCAGTTAGCTTACAATGTCAAAAATTCATATATGAAACTACAAAGAATTATAAGGCATATACTATGGGAACAGAAAAGTTGAAATCGATTATTGAAGAACTTTCAACAATTAACCAAGAACCTGAAAGTCAAAAAGGATCAAAATCTGATTTGAATCCTAGTCATCAACAGATTTTCATTTCACAAACAAGTCATGTAAATGCTAATTCAGAAAAACAGATTGTAAAAGATCCGCCACAATCACAGTGCAAAGGAAAAGGAAAGCCTCAACGACTTAAGCCACCTGCCGAAAAGAATGCCAAGAAGTCACGAACTTGTGCAAATTGTCAAAAGAAAGGCCATAACATCAAAACTTGCAAAGAGGTAATTATTCTCCTTTTTGACTGTTTTCTAAGATAATTTGGAAGTTTTTTCTAATATAATTAATATTTAATATGCTAATTTTGGATTGTTATATTGCGGTTACCAAAGAACGTGGCAAATTTTGTACTAGATTCAAGTGATAGCTATAAAGAGAGTGAGGAGGAGAACTAGATGATGCCAATTGGATGGAATTGGCATCATCTAGTGCAGCAGCAAAATTTTAAATGTATGATGATGAAATTGTTGTAATTTTCAAGTAGTTAAATATGTATTCAATTGCATTAGTGTTTATCTCTTTGATGTTTTTTTCAAGCAGTTAATTTTCAGCATTAGATGAGTATTTTCTAAATGCAAGAAGAATTTGAAGACCTATGAGCTTTCTCTGAAGAACTTAGAAATAGGCCTTCTCCTGTTGCGGTTACATGCAAATCTAAGTGGGTAACATTAGGTATTACTCAATGATGCTACATGCTTGAGATGCTACAGTCTAATATATGCGTCTAGTTTGTATAGTATTTCCTGATTAATATAGTATGGATGAATACTCTCATTTGTTGCTGTTTGTTATGTTGCAAATGTTGTCCTTTCCAAATTTACCTTCACCTTGTTAACTGGTGAGTTTGCCATTTTGTGCAGGTAAAGGAACTTCATGAGGAAAAGAAGCTGTGATCAGACCATCAGAACATGCAGAAGAGTCGCAAGGTCGAGTGTTCTGTGGTGGGAGTTCGCAGAGTTTCTCTAGGAGGCTTGAAGATACTAATGAAGCTTCATCCATCATAATCAAAGCTATTGAACTTTTAAGTCCAAGATAACGAATACCTAAAATATGTATAGTATTTATATTTTGTTTTGGAAACCAGATATCATTGTGATGAGAAGTAATAGTTAGACGAGAAAAGAGATGATGTATGAGGTTTCGGCTCATTTGGAGTAACTATGTCTGGATAGGCTCTATAACTCTGTAATGTTTGTAATTTGGCTGTGAGCCTGTTAAAATGTTTCACATCCTAGGTGATTTTTGATTATGTAAATTGTATCTGATCATATAGTTTTCTTAGATGCTACATCTATAGTAGTTACATAGTTGCTGAAGTATTCCTTGTTTTTTCTGCGATGTTATCACTGCAGCCACAACTCTCATGATGTTCCCATAGCCTTATGTAGATTGAACACTCTTGAATTGAGATTCTAGGGATTAGCTTACATGGAACATGCATTACGAAAAATACTGGCACAGGATTACCTTGCTCCCAGGTGCTCGCACTAATTTCTCAAATTGACGTTTGTTTCTCTTTAAAGCAGTGGTCTAAGCACTGACCGAGAAGTTACTCACATATCTCATCAAGTACTAAAAATCATAGAGACAGAGAATGTGTAAATTACTGTATGTATGTCAATTTTGATGTTAAAAGAATAGTAGTTAAACCTGCTACTGTAATCTGCTGCTGAAAATATGTGAAACCTCCGGCTGAAACCTGTTGCTGAAAATATGTGACACCTACTGCTAAAACCTGCTGCTGAACTGCATTTCAAACATACCAGAACTGCATTTCATTCATTGAAGCTAATATTTTCTATTACACCAAAAGTCGATATTTAAAATCACAAATCAAAACTAAAGCTACAATATTTCCATTACATCCAATTGCAGACTTTAAAGTCCAATTACATCCATTACATCCAACAGAATTTAAAATCCAAAGAGAAACTTAATGTATATCAATAGCACAAGAACAATTATGATGTATGCCTTTCTTTCGACATCAGCTCTATCCGCATTAATTTGATCTTTCAGCACTTGCATTTGATCAGCTACTTTTGCTTCTAACTTGTTAATACGTTCGATTACCCATTTATCTGACAATTTGCTATGCATATGTTGAGACTCAGGAACCGAACTACTCTCCATTTTCAAAAGGTTAGAACTTGAGGCTTCAGATAATTCTTTGTTCCTTACTTCTTTATCGACCCTTTGGAAGAAATTACAATAATTCACTTTTTCACTGCCGTAGTTGGGGCATCCATAGAATTGCATCCCCCTGGTTTTTGGTTTTTGCGATACTCGTAAAACTGCTATTTCATCGCATTGCACCGAATAACTTCATCGTTGTAGAAAGCTCTTTTAGAATATGCCATTGATTACCTATAAAAAGAAATATGCAAAGAGTTATACTACAACATCTTTGCTATGAAATGGTAACAGAAATTTTTGCTCTGTTTTGGGTGTAAAGAATTAGTGAAAGTACGAAGGGAAGAAAATAGGAAACCAAATTTTGATATTCAAAAAATGAAATGATCATCAAAGAATTCATAAGAAACAAATACAAATTAATAAACTTGATTTTCCTCTTGACAAATAATATCTTGATTTTCTCAGCAAAAGGAGAGGGAAGAATGCTTCTTGATTGAAATCAAGCTAAGTAGATCTACCATGAAAGAAGTTCCATAGAAATCGAAAAACAAAGAAAACTCACCAATTTGAATGTTTGATCCGAGCGAAGGCGAAGGAGAAAGAGGCTTCAGAGCATGTCCGAGCACCGAATCCGAGTAGCGAAGTTGGTCGCGACGGAAGAGGAAAACCGGGAGAGGAAGAAGAGGGAAATGAGCAAAAAATGGAGGATAGGCTTTAGAAACCCTACTTTTTGCTGTGAGCATAGATGGGCGATGGATTTTTTTTTTTGGCTTAGCTTCGCGATTTACCCCTCTCCGTTAACGGGCGTGCTCCGTTAACTCTGCACAAACCCATGCCAGCGGGACCGGATCTCAAAGCAAGATCAATGGCTATAAAATTGGGAGGACCAAGGCTGTTATACTCTTAAAAGGACAGTAGCTTTACTCCTTTACTCTATAACATATTTCAAAAGTTTTAAGTAGTATATAGATAATTATCCCTAATTTTTAGATAAAAGGAAAAATATGGTGCGCTGAGTTCTACCCTTTCTTTATTTTTTTTAGAAATAAGTTTAGTTCAAAATATGAAATAAGTAGACTACTAGTTTGGTGGGACATTAAAGTTCCTGCCATTGCTTTACCAACTGCGCTAATAACTTCCCATGAAAGGTAAGATTTTTAATAGATAGAAATATATAAATATCTCGTTGAGCATTCTGAAATAACACCCTCAATTATATTTATATTTTTTTGGATTGAGAGCTCCTCCATGTCTATTTGTTTTTAATTTGAGTTTTCATACTAAGTTAAGCTAAAAATTTTATCAAATTTAATAACTCTTTTATTTATTAACCATTAATTATTATATTTTTATTAAATTTGAAAAAATCAGCAGTTAATTTGATAAAAAAAAAAAAAAAATTTCTAACTAGGATTACTTAATTTTCTAATTTGAATATGCCTAGTCTTTATTTGCACTTGTTACTCTATCACTAAGCTTCTACTTCTGCTCCTAATCCATCTTTATTCTTGGCAGATGTAACACTACAAGGGCTCCGCCGCAGTCGCCTTCGACGGCTCCCGCGACGCGGTGCTCGGCGACGAGTCCGTGCCCTACCCCGATAAGGTCCCTGCCCCATTTCCCGATCTGGGTTTCTTTCTAAAAATTTGATTTTGATTCGTGAATTTGAGTTTGATTTGGTGGTGTATCTGGTATATTGTATGCGGACGTTTTGGACGAGCCGAGGGCGCAGGTGGAGATGATGGTGTTGGACGCGAACGGGAGGGGTGGTATATGTACGTATCTGGTGTTCTTTTTGGAATGTCAAATACTTTGGTGATGGTTGTGTTTTTCGGTGTTTGTGGTTCCTTGCAATGGATTCTTGCTTTTGTATGTGACGCCTTGTTTGAATGTAAATAGCTCTTTTTCTTGGTTAATATTCTCCTTCTGTCATACTATTTATGATCTTTCCGTAGTTTGTTCTTAAAGTCTAGAATTTGTACATATACCCCATCTAAATAGGCTTGAAGCTTTCTGTTGAAAAGTGTATTCAACAGAGATTTGGCAATGATGGGTTATATTAGACTTCAGTTATAAACTTGAGCCCGAAATTAGGAATTTTAAGCTATTAATGCATACAGATGCAAAAATAAATTGAAGTGCTTAACTCCTTTTGCTTATATTCATTTTAGAAAGGAGTGATCAAAACCATAAGGACTAGGCATTATTCATTACACAAGGTTGCTTTTTAAATGCAAATAAGGAAAAGCAGAGGAGGTTCAAACATACATTCATTTACCTCCAGTGAGAACTGTAGCATAGGGTTTTCTCAAAAAAAAAAAAGAAAAAGAACTGTAGCATAGGGAGCAAAACTGCTTTTAGCTAAGAAGCGTCTCTCTTGCTGCACTCAGCTCCTTTGAGACTTTTGTCATGTCGCATCGTTCGTACGGCGATTCGTTCGAACATGAGAGACCGCAGTCGAACACCGAAACTACGCAATCTCGCACACACTCTTCTCGATAAGCCATATCATTGTCAACTGAGTGCAGGTTTCTGTCTATGATGTCCATGAGATGTTCAGGAGAAGCAGCAGCAGCACGAACATATCCACGAAGGCTCAGTCCATCTTTGAACTTGTCGTCGATGGGGCTCATTCCAGTGAACATTTCTAGCAGAAGAATTCCGTAGCTGTACACATCGCCGAGCCTAGATGGTTTACAGCCCATTCCATACTCTGCACAACATTAATACATCGGAAACCGACGATACAAAATTCTCAAGTGAATTCATTTGGATTTGGATTTGGTTCCTACTGCTTCCAAGCCATAGTTACAAAAACTAAATTTGATCTTTTAGATTATTTATATTGATTCAAAAATAGCATTAGATGTGTAGAAATGAAGTTCCAGCTTTGCGAGTTTAGTGATTATAATTAATCAGTTTTTAGTAGTAAGCATCAAGCAGTTTATTCTAACTCTAGTATGTCGGTTTTTGTAGCTAATATGTAGTATCCTTTTTATTTCCTATAATATTTTTTTCTCCTTTTCTATAAATTTTACACTAAATCTCTAATTTTATTTATTAAACTTGTGCTATTCATTTGTTTTTGCTTCAAAAGATAGTGAGCAGCAAAGAATATCAGATGTAGTATAGTTAGGAATCCAATAGAGAAGTGTTATATTTTTTTTCTGAAATTCTGTAAAGCATGAAAAAAAAAAAGTTAGTATTTTATTGCATATTTCTCGCCTGGAGGAACATAACCAATAGATCCTTTGATTCCCACAGTGCTAGTAGATGAATGCTCAGATGATTCGTCAGGTGGTTGTCGCAGAAACTTTGCTAACCCGAAATCAGCCACATGCGCCGTCATTTCATTGTCGAGAAGGATGTTGCTGGGCTTAAGATCACAGTGAACAATCGGCACGGACCCTCCGTGATGAAGATACTCTAATGCCGAGGCTACGTCGACAGCTATGTTCAACCTCTGGATTAGGCTTAGGCTTCTGAATGGCCTATTCTCGCGTGCATTAGGATGTAGCCACTCTTCTAAGCTCCCATTAGGCATGTACTCAAAAACAAAGGCCTTGAAATCGTTATCGCAGTGATCCAAACTAGAGCACGATGTAAGAATTTTGACAAGATTTCGGTGTCGAATGCTTCTCAGGGCCTCACATTCAGACATAAAACTTCTGAAAGCCCCGTGCTGTTGAAGGTTAAGCACTTTCACTGCAACGATGTCGGCGTTTTCATAGTTCATGGCGGCTTTATAAACTGACCCAAAACTTTCCGTGCCGATCAGATTATCTGAGGAGAACCCATTTGTAGCCCTGAAGAGCTCATCGTAAGATACTTTCATGTGTCGGTTTTTTAAGGAAAACCTCGACAGCGGCTTTCTCCGGGAGTTTTTTATCAAGTGATGTACCCCAAGCAAGCACATGATTATAATCAAACACAAAATTGCCCCACATATAGGAATGAGTATTACCTTGAGTTTATAATCAGAGTGATGTTTTGCTGCAAAGGCATCTGAAGTGCATTTCGGCAAGTGCAATTCTGGAATTCCGCCACAGAGTTTAGGGTTTCCGATAAGCAAGACTTTGCTCGCATTCTTAAAAACCCCTTTCATCGGCACTCGACCCTCAAAATTGTTGAAGGAAAGATTCAAGTATTGTAGATCCGGGAGCTCATCAAGGAATGCTGGTATTTGGCCCGAGTAGAAGTTTTTTGAGAGATCAAGCTCCTGAAGCCCTCTTAAATTGCTAATGGAGGAAGGAATGGACCCTTGAAATAAGTTATTCTCTAAATGAAGAATTTCCAAGATGGCGCATTTGCCGATGGTGTCTGGAGTCTCACCAGAGAGCCTGTTATTTGAGAGATCAAGCTCCCCGATATTTATCAAATTGCCCACTTCTAACGGTAATGAACCGTTCAGTAAATTATACGACAAGTCAAGGAAACTTGCGAGCGACGAAAGGCTCAAAACTTCGCTCGGAATGCTACCGCTTAGCCTATTATTTGATAGATTTAACAACTCTAGCACTAACATGTTGCTTAATGTCGTCGGAATGGCTCCTTCAAATTCGTTGCTGCCGAGATGGAGCTTGTCCATTCGTGTTAGGTTGCCCAAAGTAGGAGGAATTTCACCGGAAAGCATGTTGCTCGACAGATTCAAGTACTGTAATTGCCAAAGATGACTGATTTCTACGGGAATGGTGCCTCGAAGATCGTTAACACTCACGTCAAGATAAGTTAGATTGATGAAATTCTTAATCTCTGTAGGTATAATTCCTGATATTTGGATGTTATAGAGTGCCAAAATATTAAGACTAGTGGAAAGATTGACTATTGATTTGAGCATCATGCCTTGAAGTAGATTGTCTCCTAGATCCAACACTTGGAGACTGGTGCAGTTGGTCAGTGCTGTAATGAAGCTCCAATCACTAGGCTTCCTGGCTTCTAGTAGATTACCGAACAATTCGAGCCGTTTGAGACTCTGCAAGGCTCCAAGGCTCGGCGGTATCGTGCCGTGGAATGCATTGAATGATAGCTCAATGTTGTTGAGCTCAGAAGCATTGGACAGGGATGCTGGAATTCGCCCCCTGAGCTGATTATAATACATAAGAAGGACTTGAAGGTTCGGAAGAGCATTTCCGAAATCGGAGGGAAGAGTTCCCTCGAGTTGGTTATAAGGGAGTGCTAAGGCCTTCAGGGATGATAGATTGTAAAGGGATGACGGTATGTCCCCTGTTAAGTTGTTCATCCCGAGAACGAGATATTCAAGAGATGAAAGTCGTCCGAGCGAGATTGGGATGGTCCCGAAGAGATAATTAGAAGTGCAGTCCACGATTGAGAGGGACGGAAGTTCTGCAAAGTGAGGAATTTCACCATGAAGGTTGTTTTCTCGTAGCAAAAGCTGGTTCAAAGAGGAGATATTTGCAAGAGTGGGCGGAATGGTTCCTGTGAGATTATTGAATTGGATTTGAAGTATCTTCAAGGAGAGAAGGCTACCGAAGGATGGAGGCATGGGTCCCGACAGGTTATTTTTATCCAAAGAAAGAAAGAGTAGAGAAGAAAGATTCCCAATTGAATCAGGGATCGTCCCTTCTAACATGTTTTGATTTAGGATAAGATCTCTAAGACTGGAAAGACGCGACAGAGTTGGCGGGATCTCACCGTTGAGCTTATTATCTGCCAAGATGAGTTGTTGAAGGTTAGAGCAATTGCCAAGCGAAGACGGGATCGTTCCGCGAAGAGAATTCACACTCAGGTTGAGATGTCGCAGCCGGCGTAGGCTTCCTAACTCCTCCGGGATGGACCCACCTAGCTTGTTGTTGGACAGGTCGATCGTCCGGAGGAATGTGAGGTTGGCTACGGCGGGCGATACGAAACCGGCCAGGCGGAGAGACTTGAAGTTGAGGGCTGTGACCCGGCCAGGATGGCGGCGGCTGCAGGAGACACCGCGCCACCTGCAGTAGTGGAGAGAGTGGTTGTTCCACGAGGAGAGCGCTTCGAATGGATCGTCGTCGACGAGGGACTTGAAGGAGAGGAGGGCGGCGCGGTCGGATGCAGCTTGTTCGGTCCCGGGAGCGGCGCACCAGGCGGCGGACATCACATATAGTAGAATGATGAGAAAAAATAGTGCATGGAAAAAGCTTTCCATTCTACGAACTAGGACAAGAGAATCTAAAGCCATAGTAATCCTGCAGTAGCTCTTCGTTGGTATTTAATCTTGGCAACTGGATAGATAACAAACTAACTTCCATGCTTAGTCAAAAAGTCAATAGTTGTAGTAAGGTAGTAACACCATGGTGTGAAAGAACCACAATACTTCTGCGAATATGTCACTAATTCTAGTTGGCTAAAAAAGTTAATAGTTGGTATCCTTGATTCTAAATTCGAAATCTAGTTGTTTTATATTTTAGCTATGTGGATGGCTAAACCTACCTCTATTTGTAACTGTATATTCGTGCACTATAGAAAATAAGCGAAGCGAGTAGCTGATACCACATAGTTGTAGCGGTATATTTGCGCATTGCCAAAAAAATAAACGAACTGTGTAACTGGACGCACCTTGTATCTGTAGATTCGGGCCCTGCGTTGCTATTTCAACACAACTGTCTATTGTTTTGTGACAAAAGAAGTTGGTGAAAATTGGTGGGTATACCCTGTTTAATTAAAAAAAAAAAAAATGGTGGGCAATTAATTAGTGGGTTGACGTTATTATAGGTGACGGGAGTAAACGAAGAGACTATACGGGAGTAGACGAGGAGACTAGTGGATGAAGCAGAACAAATTATTGGATGCTAAGCAATGCTACACACGCATCTCAAAATAGAGTGTATGATATAAACTTTTTAGGGTTATTTGCATACACGTCCCTGCAAACATAGTAGATTACAGAAATATTTCTGCAAAACGGAAACCCCATAAGTTGTTCCTGTAAAAGTCCTAAGTTATGCAGATATGTCCCTGCAGTTAGGGTCTGTTAAAAAATTTTCATTAACCACAGTTAAAAACTTAACCATAGTTAATTAATCATGTAAATTTATGGTTTTACCTTTTTTTCTCTTCCTCCTCTTCCTCTTCCATCTTCTTCGTTGCCGGCGGCGGAGGCGGCGGCGGCAGCGGCGGCGATGGCGACGGCGACTGCAAACCCCCTCCCTCTTCCTCTTCCTCTTTTCTCTTCCTCTTCCTCTTCCCCCTTCTTCTTCCTCTCCCTCTTCCTCTTCCCTCTTCTTCGTCGCCGGCGAGAGGAGAAGATGTGGCGGCGTGAACCCTCTCCCTCTTCCCTTCCCTCGTCTTCGTCGCCAGCGAGGGAGGAGATGCGGTGGCGGCGACGGTGGCGGCAAACCCTCTCCCTTTTCCCACTTCCCTCTTCCCTCTTCCTCTCCTTCTTCCTCTTCCCTCTTCTTCTTCCTCTCCTTCTTTCTCTTCCCTCTTCTTCGTCGCCGGCGAACCCAACCCCGCACCGCCGCCGTCGTCCGCTCCGGCGACCCGAAGAGGAAGAGAAAAGGAAGGGGAAGAGGGATATTTTTGAAGGGATATATTTGTGAGGGCAAAAAAATTATTTCACAAGAAAACTGTTAAAAAACTAACAGTTTCCTAACAGATTTCAACCAGAGGGACATATGCATAACTTACGACTTTTGTAGGGACAACTTATGGAGTTTCCTTTTTGTAGGGATATTTTTGCAATTTACTATATTTTTAGAAACGTGTATGCAAATAACCCAACTTTTTACATCTAGAGTGTGTTTGTTTGGATGGAAGTGAGGGGAAGTGGAGAGGGGCGAAGTCGTTTTACAGTCTGATCGGGCAAAGTTTCAAAAACACACAAGAAAAAAAAAACCTATTTCTTTGCTTTTTGTGATAAAACTAAGATATAAGGATTGAAGAATATACAAATTAAATCCATCTTTTATTTTAATTTATTACATTTTTCAAGCATTAGAATTAAAATTATGACCTTGAGTACCAACCATTATTTTATCACTTGTGCTTAAAATAGTTAGTGAGAGGTAGATTTTTTAATAAATAAAAGTATATGAACATTTTTTTAGGCATTTTGAAATAACTCACTCAATTATATTTATATTTTTTGGATTGAGAGCTCCTCAATGTCTATTTTTTTTATTTCAGTTTTCATACTTAGTTTAGCTAAAAATTTTATTAAATTTAATAGCTCTATTATTTATAACCATTAATTAGTCTACTTGTATTAAAGTTAATAAAATTATCAGTTAATTTGACAAAGTCTTTTATTTTTCTGACTAAAATCACTTAATTTTAATTAACATCAAAAGTGTAAGAGGCCTCAATTCAAAATAATAAAAATTGAGGAAACAATTTCAGAATTGCCCGTAGGTGAGGGTGTCTCCGTACGTTCAACGCACTTTGAATTATAATTTTACCACTTTACTAACCCAAAAGACATCTTTTTCTTACAAATCTTGCTCTTATTTTTAGTTAAAATCTAAAAAAAATGTAGGATAAACTCTAAAGACTACTGGATAAGAGGTTGAAGAGTGCTAGATTTAGCATTTCTTCTCAAAAAATCTATATATTCTAGAGTGAGGCTGGTATACTTTTCGAAGCACGAAGCCCTCCGTGCTTTCAAATCGTTTTCGATATTAGGACTTTCAAATCAATGATCAACTTCATTAGACTTGATCTAGAGTATTTGAAGTACCTAGAAAAATAAATTTCATAATTTTTTGATATCATTTGTCTAGTGATCGAAAAAATTCAAAATCAATAGTTAAAAATAAAAATGTTACAAAATATGATGATATAACATTAAAATTTTAGATAAAAAATATTGATCTTATTTTATATAGTATAAAAAATTTTCTATTAATATTTCATATGATTTGAATATCTCTACACCATTAAACTTTCATATATCTCACCACAACTATTAAAATTATTGATTTTGAGCCTCTTCGATTACAAAGCAAATAATATCAAAAAATTACGAAATTTATTTTTTAGATACTTTAAATATTTTAAATTAAATCTAATAGAGCTGATTGTCAATTTGAAAATTCTAACATCAAAAATAATTTAGAAGTGCAAAAAGCTCTGTGATTCCAGAATATGAAACTTCAGTAAAAATCCAACAACACCCTCTCCCCTGAATTTGTGAAAAGCGGGTTGGAGTGGGCCCACCTTTTTATCATTTCAATTCTTCTCTCCCCTGTTCTCTCCCCCATTCTCCACGTTGATCTTGGTGGAGAGGGTAGGGTGAGGCACTTTTTCTTTGTTTTTTACCCAATTCTTCTCCCTCTCTTATTCTTCCTAAATTTCTTTCTCACCTTTTGCTATCAGTCTGTTTTAACTGATGAATATTATAAAATTAAAATTTATATTTAATATATAAAATTTAAATCACATAAAAATCTATGTGTAAAAAATTTACATAATTTAATCTTTTATAATGAAAATTTAAAGATATATACAAAATATTTTTTCACCGTCACTTTATTTTTTCCTTCTCAATTATAATAAATTATTACTAACACCGAATCTATTTATGCATTACATATACTAATTTTATTTTTAAAAAATTAATATTATAAAATTATATAATTTAACTCGATAGATGCAATCTACACTATATAATCTATATTTATATCTCTATACCTATACATTATTTCTTGTGGAGTTTGTCACGTGATAATTCCTCCTTCATCCCCCTTCTCACTCTCTGACGCTTTGCCTTTCCACCCCTATCTCTGCCCGATACTTCGTCTTCTAATTTGCCCAATTTCTAATTAATATATTAACATGATCCATTTTTATCTAAACAAATCATTTTAAAAAAATAAGAGTAAAATAAGATCTCTTTATACTCTTTTTTATTATATTTTTCTTTTCTTTTTTTTTTTGTGCACAAGAAGGGTTCATTTTTTTTTTTTTCTTTTTTTTTAAATTGTGTAGAGATTGAAATTAGGATTCCGAGAATCACGACAGTGCGGCGAGGTAAAATGCGATATATTTGGAGTCGATGAGGGGAAATAAGTGGTGGTGTGGGGGGATCCGTACGACATCGACATGGCTGTAACTAGGAAAGCTCGACGCCAACAATGGCGGTGGAGGCGATGCAGAGAACAGAAACCACCTCTCCGATCTCGGCAACGCTATCGAGGTGCGTATGGAATAGTAGTTCTATACCGTTTCTTTCATTATTGTTATATATAATTTATATGTTATTGTAAGTTTTGTTATATTTGTATATATCTATTTTATATTTTTATTTGTATTTATTAATGTTTCATAGCAAGTTAAAAAATTTTAAAATTTTAATTTTGCCAATCTTTTTTGCTTTTATAGTCCGTCGTAATGCGCGGATAACTTCACTGGTATCGATACATAGAAACTTTAGTTGAAATCAAACGGGGCTTTGCCACGTTGATTTGGACCAACGAGGGTTGGAGTCTATGTTCCCCATTCTCCACGTTGATTTGAGGGGAAGAAATGGCTAAGGGGGGTCGGGCCCATTTTTATCAATTAAAATTCAACATGGTGTTCTCTCATGCTAATTTGGCCAGAGGGAACTAGGGTAGGATCATTCTCCCCCCTCTCCCATTCTCCACGTCGGAGTTGGGTGGTGCCCTTTTTTACCAACTAAATTCTCCTCCTCTCTCTCATCCTCAATCAATCTTTTTGATCTTTTACTATACAATGTATTTTTTATCTAATTAATCTTATAAAATTAAAATTTATATTTAATATATACAATATAAATCACATAAAAAATTATGAGTAAAAAATTATATAATTTAAATTTTTATAATGATATTTTAGAAATGTAGAGCGTAAGATTTAATTTTACACTCAATGATATGAAATATTCTCATCCACTACTTAATTTTTTCTTCTCAACTATAATAAATTATTGTCAGCACCTAGTCTATTGGTGCATTACATATGCTAAATTATTTTCTAAAACTTAATATTGTAAATTATAAAATCTAATTTGTTAGATACAATTCATACTATATGAAAAATTTATATATAAAAATTTATGGAATTGGAATTTTTATTATGAGGTTTTAAAAATGCCACGTATAAGATGTATTTGCACATCCCAATTTCGAATCCGCCGATCCCGTCATGTATCCGGCCGCTCTGACCCATTGCCATCACATCTCGCCACGAGAGCATGGAATCAGTTGATCGTGTTGTGGTTTTGAATTTTTCTCTCTTTCGTTCTCTCTTCTTCTATCTTTCCGCATATGCCTGTCAATTGCTATGTTCATAAAACTTACTCTCAAGCATTAGGCTTTTCCCTCTCTCTTTGTCTCTCTACAGCCATTCGAAAAAGGGAAATAGCAGACAGAGAGTAAAATAAAGCAACAAACACATTTTTGTTCTATTACTATATTCATTCTTTCTATTGTTATTGTTTTTGTTTTTGTTTTTGTTTTGCCCCTTTTTTTATTGAGTTTATTACTATTGTTGCTCCTACTAATTCTTTTTGTTTAGCATTTTTTTTAATTCTTTATATATAAATAATTTATTATTTTTATAGTTTTAAGTTTCTTCTTTCTTCCTTCATCAGTTTAGAATATTTATAGGTCCAACTCATCCTAATGGATACAAAATCCTCATCGAATATAAAAAATGTCGCTACCAAATACCTTTTATAGCGATAAAAATTGTCGCTACATATTATTGCAAAAGGTCCTATTAGCCACCAAATTGTAACAATTCTCGGCGACAATGTTTTGCCACCAAAGTAAAATATCCGGCGAAAACTATTTATCACCACCACCTATCAAGATTTGGTGGCAACTGTTTTTTGCCACCAACGTCCAACTTTAGCTGATAGATATTTATCGTCACTAAATATGAAATATATAGGTAAATATCTATCGTCACAAAATGTGATATTTGATAGCAATTATTTATCGCCACTAAATGTGAAATTTGGTGGCGTAACTATTTATCGCCATATTATTTTTGCCATCAATACTGTACTCTAATCAAAAGCGAATATTTCATCCTATTTTTGTTCTAATATGTTAATGTAGGCCTACATATCATGCTTGTTGTTCTGACTTTCGACTGGTCAAGTTCTCTATTAACCCGAGAAGCAGCAGACAAATTCTGGAGCTTATGCTACTAGAGAAATTTGAAAATGAGTTTCGCCTTTGCCACCTGCGGTAGAAAAAGTTGGTAAGAAATTTACAATTTGAATAGATTAAAAATATACACCAAACCGCTCTCAGAGAAGGACTTGTGGCCAATGTTGTCAGACCGGAGGGGTTGGCATCTCGGATGAAGGGTAAACTGGGGACGGTGCCTAGCCCAGGTGCTTCTTATTTGGGCGAAGTCTAGAAGAGAACTGAGGAGTACGGGGTAAAGCTGGACGAGGTTTTATATTTATATAATGTATTTAATTTATATATATATATATATAAAATATTTTATTATTTAATAGTAAAAAAAAAATTTAAAGTTGAGCTTAATTAAAAAAAAACTCATTTATATGTAAAGTTTCAACTATTAGATCAAACTTTAGTGGGTAAGATTTTATAAATTTAATTTTTATATATATATCCAATCTAATCCATTTAATTTATTGTTTGTTGACCAGCCCGTGTTCGACTTGTTTATTAATAAATCGAACACGAGCTGAATTCTTCGTACATAATAATTTATTATTTTTATAGTTTAGAGTTTTTTCTTTCTTCCTTCATTAGTTTTAGATATTTATAGGTCCAACTCAACCTAGTGGGTCCAAAATCATCATCAAATATAAGAAATATTGTCACCAAATATCTATTATGCCGACAAAAATTGTTGCCATATGTTGCTGCAAAGGATTCCACTGGCCACCAAATTGTACCAATTTGGGGCAACAATGTTTTTCCACCAAAGTAAAATAGCTTGCAGCAACTATTTATCGCCACCAATTATCAAAATTTGGTGGCAACTAGTTTTTGCCACTAGCATTCAACTTTAGGTGGCAGATATTTATCGCCACTAAATGTGAGATATGGTGTTAAATATTTATCGCCACATTTAAATGTGATATTTAGTGGCAAATATTTATCGTTATTAAATGTGACATTTGGTGGCGCAATTATTTATCGCCACATTATTTTCTCCATCAGTATGTGCTCTAATCAAAAGCAGATATTTCGTCCTATTTTACTTCGTTCTACATATGCTAATGTAGCCTACATATCATGCTGGTTGGTTTGGCTTTCGGCTGATCAAGTTCTCTTTTGATTTAACCCAAGAAGCAGCAAACAAATTCTGGAGCTTATGCTACTAGAGAAATTTGAAAATGAGTTTCGCCTTTACAACTCGCATTAGAAAAAGTTGGTAAGAAATTTACAATTTGAATAAATTAAAAATACACCCCAAACTCGCTCTCTTACACCTATGTGTGTGTTGATACTGTTAGTGATATACCCTAAAGCCAATCGGTGACATAGATTTGTGGACATATTAAGTATTTTTCTTAATTAATAAAGGGTAAGTTTTATTCATATTTATTGTTAGTAGTACAATACATTTATATGAATCATCCATTGAATTTTCGTTAAGAAAATATATTTCTAAGAGTTAGGAATTTGAGATATATATTTCTTTGTACAAGATTCTTAAACGCTCCTAACCATAGAAATATCATAAGGACGATGATATTTCCGGATAGGCCGGTGTATGCTATACTTCTAAGTTGAGGTGACGAATCTCAAGTCATTAGTGTAGGGACACTAAAGTAAGCATGCAGGTGTTTGTTAGCGAATAAGAACACTGAGTGTGACCATTTAGTTGAACAGTCACATGGTTCCATATTCGCCAATGACTAGTTCTATGCTACCATTGTGTGAAGTACTCCTAGACCTGAGGCATCATGGTTGCTCCACATATAGATTGCTATTGTTTGACTGTACTAATACTTAGACTCTAATCGTTGGTCTACGTCTGGTACTGATTGGCTGTAGTAGTTTATATGAGGGGGCATATGAATGCGCAATAAGGAATTCAACACTCTCAATATTGAGAGAGAACGTCCTATGTAGACTATCAGACTCGACTTGGAAAATCCCTGATCAGGATACGTGGTGTGTGGAAAGAGTTTCCAGCTGTATTACCATTTTGAGTCGGTTCTAAATATTCTAGTCACATGATCGAATAATAAGATTTGGCGAATAACCATATTTTTAGTTCGATCGGGGCGTTGTGTGTTGGGAGGAATTAATCACACAGCAACTGTTAGCGGAAAGATTCATTTTTTATCATCATTCTGGATTATCGTGATATACTGCTAGATGTCACTCACGGACAGTGAGAGAAGTAAAAATAATTTAAAATAAATTATTTTATAGATTAGAAGAGTTCTAATCCAATATTAAAGAGTTTGATATTGGAACTCACTGCCGAATAGTAATGAACCTATGCGGTTACACACAATAGAAATTGTGTGCATCCAACATGACAATATGAGTCTAATACACTAAACAGTTTAGTGGAAATAGTAATTTGAATTTGAATGTTACGGAAGATTTAATTTCTAATTAGATTAGAGAATAATTAAATATTCATANCGGAAGATTTAATCTCTAATTAGATTAGAGAATAATTAAATATTTATAGATTATTATGAGATAATATTCTAATTAGATTAGATTTAAATATGAATATTTAATTATAATTTAATGGATAAGATCTAATTAAATTAAAGAGAGAGATAATGATAAAATATCCATAAAGGATAAGCATAAATTTACTTTTACTTATCCTATATTGTGACTAATTGGATGTGATCCAATTAGTATTGTAACTAATTGGATATGATCCAAATTAGTTATAACAGATTGCGTGTGCCCGGATTATATGGCTTTATTAATTAGTGGAGGCGTACATATAGGAGCCGTATTAAAAAAAAAAAAATTCACATTATTCTCTCTCAACCTTTCGTCAAGTTCACAATTTTTAAAAAGGGAAACGTAGATATCAGAAGACTGCTAGCACCGTCTTTGTAACCTGAACTTCAAATCAGTTTACGTTAGATTATTATTTTATATTGTAACATGAGAATGATCCGTCGGCACATTGATTTGTTTTGTTTTGGTTTATATGTGATATGAATTTTTGTTTTCAAAATATGATATTATTTTCCGCTGCGATTTTTTTTGTGCCGGATTAATTCTTACAGATACACCTTAATTAAGAGTCCCTTTGGTACATGCCATATATGTCACCTAGTTACAAATGTAATTGAAGAGATGCGTGTGCGTATGTATCTTTTTTTCGTACTAAAGTTTTTTGCATTGAATTGTTCCCTCTCTAAAATAATTCTTGCTTTAATCTCATACTAGTGCAGTGACCCATGCGTTACGACGGGTAAATACTGTTAAAGTAAAAAATTTGTAAAAAATTAATATCAGTTTAGTACAAAATATAATAAATATAGTCTATATTATAGACAAACATTTTTTTAAAAATAAAACTATAATGAAAAAAATTAATTATTCCAATAAAATTATTCAAGCTTGTTCAAAAAAAGTCGCTATCATGTAAATGGATGATTACAATTATTTTTATAACACAATAATTAATCAAATAAAATATCATATAGGAGTTGATATAACTAAAAAAAAAACTTACAATAATATGCAAGACAATTTATATATATTATCACTTTTAATTAATTAATTGACTCCGAATATGAAACACAACAAAGGTTCGAATTTGCTAATTTCGATTCATCATCACAATAAACGATTTTCACACTATTGGTGGAGATAATTTGAAACCATACATTCTCAGGAGATGATGTGAAACCATACATCCCTCAAGTCGTCCGTCGAGGCCTCAAAGCGCGTAATGTTGAAAGCAATGGAGGAGGAGCCTAAGATTTTGAAAGGATTGTTGCTCGAAATTTAAAAATTTTGACGCATTCTCAAGAAATTTCAACAAAACTTTTGTTAAAATTTAAGGAAAAGGGTGGAAGATCAAAAAGTAAAGGAAATGGGCAAAAAAAAAAAAAAAACTCTTTTAAACCTTAGTAAATCTTTGGAAAAGAAGAAAAGTTTAAAAAAAAGTGAGCCCCACTCCTCAAATTAAGAGGTTGGGAGCTATCTCGGGCACATATATTAAATTCTCACTTGAGCTAAAAAGAAAATGGTACGAGTAAATTATGTTTGGATTGTTGAAAAAGGAAAAAAAAAAATTACATGAAAAAATTTACCGGCCATAATAATTTTTTCCTTGAAACGTTTACTGTTTACTTAATTATTGTCGATCTGGACTAGGAGTGAAAATCCAGCTCGCTGTTCGCGAGTGAGTTCGTGTTCGGCTTGAAATGTGCTCGTGTTCGGATCGAATGACTTATTTAGTAAACAAGCTGAATAAGAGGTGGAATTTTTCAGCTTATTTAATAAACGAGCCGAAAACGAGCTGGGGCAAGCTTGCTCACGTTGGAATTATATATATATATATATATATAATAAAAAATACAGATTTAGGGTTCCAACCTAAATATAAAGCCAACTCAACTATAAAAAGACTAATTTATATATATGTAAACTTTCTACCGTTAGATTAAAGTTTAATAGATAAATAAGTTCTCATAAATTTATTTTCTATATATATTCTTTCTAATGAGCCGAACACGAGCTGCACTTTTCGGCTTGATACTTTAACGAACCAGCTCATGTTGAAACGTGCCGAACACGAGCTAGTTGACACCCCTAATCTGGATGTTATGTTTAGTCTGTTAAAAGCTAGTTAATTATGAGTTGTGTACAATGATCGGAAATA
This sequence comes from Ananas comosus, assembly GCF_001540865.1. Classification (NCBI taxonomy): domain Eukaryota; kingdom Viridiplantae; phylum Streptophyta; class Magnoliopsida; order Poales; family Bromeliaceae; genus Ananas; species Ananas comosus. The sequence goes on along the minus strand of NC_033625.1, from coordinate 5,407,494 downwards.
CGAAGTAATTTATCTTAATATTTCAGATGACTAGTATTTCGACCTTTGTTATGCATGCCTCTTAACTTCGTTAACTCAGTCAATTTATTTATTTAGAGCCGGGTACGGTGTTTTGATCACAACCGACTTAATCGGAGGTGGTCCCAACGTAACAAAAAAATGCATAATTAATTAGGAATTACATATTTCCCACTATAAGAAAATGTGGCCGAGAAAACGGCATATAAAGCGCAAAAGCTAAAATTATTTAAATTGTTATTTCTTTTGATTTGCTTTTCAAAAAACATCAGCTTTTGCTATAATATTGGAAATCTATTAGGATGTTTATTGAAAAGCTGTGAGTGCTAGATCATTCACAAGCTCGATTGCGAGAGCACTAGCTAGTATAGAAGCTGCAGCAGTAGAAGCAAAGAGGCTTACAGTATCGCCAAAAGGACTGATCATTTTTACGACTTCCAAGATTTATGTTTGATTATCTTTCGAATATTTGGTTGACGAGTTTTGGATCAAGAAAATTTTCCATAACCAAGCGATTTGCTTGCACCTCAGAAAGTACAAGAAATTCAGGGTGGGCGGTGTATGCATGTATGTATCTGGTGTTCTTTTTCCGTTGCGTCAAATACACGTTGGGCGATCGCATCTGAAACCTCTCATTCATCGCAATTGGTGAAAGAAACAGCATTTGGTTGTGTTTCTCATAGTCTTTGTGGTCCTTTGCATTAGATTCTTGCTTTTACATGTGATGCTTTGTTTGATTGTAAATGGTTTTGTTGTTGTTGTTGTGGTCAATGTTCTCCTTTCATACTATTTTATGATCTTTCCATATTTTGTGCTAATTTTAGGTAAACATGCATGGAGTCACCGCAACTATAGGCCATGTGAAATAGGAGTATAGGACCCTCAATTTCATTGTTCTTTTTCAATAGACACCTTCTAAACTTTATTTATTTTGTTCGGGTTATTTCAGTTTATTGAATTTGGATTTCGTTAAAATTAAACTATCTGGGAAATAAATTCTATTATTTCCTGACATTCTGTATTGATTAAAGTATCTCAAAGTCGACAATTTGAGTCTACATTAATTGCTTGAATTTTTGTTTGAAAATAATTTAAGCTATATAGATCAAGGTGCATACCTTTGATCTTAAATTGGTGAATCCTATAATTAATTTTCAGAATGTTGTTAAAGTTCATTTTGCAGGCACCTGATGAACCATAAAATAATCTTTAAAAATCAGATTCACTTCCAATACCCAAAATCATATTTATTAGTGCAGATTGTCGATCCAGATATGCTATCATCGGAAAGAAACAACTTAAAGAGGATATAAAGAACAATGCTGTCTAAGAAGGATAGCAGCGAGAATATAAACTTAAAGGATTTCAACTGGTTACCTATCAATCAAGAGAGAGAGAGAGAGAATCAAAAATTTGTTTATTCAACACATATTTATTCGACACCCTTCTAAATAGTTTGGAGCTCTCTGTTGAAAAGTGTATTCAACACATATTAGACGACGATGGGTTATATAATTATATTAGGCTTCATTTATAAACTTGAGCCAGAAATTAGGAATTTGAAGCTATTAATGTATACAGATGCAAATTTTGAAGTGCTCATCTCCTTTTGGTTGCATTCATTTTAGAAAGGAATGATCAAAACCATGAGGACTAGGCATTTACATTACACAAGGTTTATTTTTTCTTAATGCAAATAAGGAAAAGCAGAGGATGTTCAAACATACATTCATTTGCCTCTAGTGAGAACCGTAGCATAGGGAGCAAAACTGATTTTAGCTAAGAAGCCTCTCTCTTGCTGCACTCAGCTCCTTTGAGACTTTCATCATGTCGCATCGTTCATATGGCGATTCGTTTGAGCATGAGAGACCGCAGTCGAACACCGAAACTACGCAATCTCGCACACACTCTTCTCGATAAGCTATATCATTATCAGCTGAGTGCAGGTTTCGGTCTATGATGTCCATGAGATGTTCAGGAGAAGCAGCAGCAGCACGAACATATCCACGAAGGCTCAGTCCATCTTTGAACTTGTCGTTGACGGGGCTCATTCCAGTGAACATTTCTAGCAGAAGAATTCCGTAGCTGTACACATCGCCGAGCCTAGACGGTTTGCAGCCCATTCCATACTCTGCACAACATTAGTAAATTGGAAACAGATGATACAAGATTCTCAAGTGAATTCGTTTGGATTTGGATTTGGTTCCTACTGCTTCCAAGCCATAGTTACAAAAACTAAATTTGATCTTTTAGATTATTTATATTGATTCAAAAATAGCATTAGATATGCAGAAATGAAGTTCCAGCTCTTGCGAGTTTAGTGATTATAATTAATTAGTTTTTAGTAGTAAGCATCAAGCAGTTTATTCTAACTCTAGTATGTCGGTTTTTGTAGCTAATATGTAGTATCCTTTTTATTTCCTACAATACTTTTTTTCCCCTGTTCTATAATTTTTACACAATCTCTAATTTTATTTATTAAACTTGTGCTATTCACTTGTTTTTGCTTCAAAAGATAGTGAGCAGCAAAAAATATTAGATATAGTATAGATAGGAATCAAATAAAGATGTGTTTTATATATATATATATATATATATATATATATATATATATATATATATATATTTCTGAAACGCTGTAAAGCATGAAAAAAGTTAGCATTTTATTGCATACTCCTCACCTGGAGGAACATAACCAATAGATCCTTTGATTCCCACAGTGCTGGTAGATGAACGCTCTGATGATTCGTCAGGCGGTTGCCGTAAAAACTTTGCTAACCCGAAATCGCCCACGTGCGCCGTCATTTCATTGTCGAGAAGGACGTTGCTGGGCTTAAGATCACAGTGAACAATCGGCACGGACCCTCGGTGATGAAGATACTCTAATGCCGAAGCTACGTCGATGGCTATGTTCAACCTCTGGATTAGGCTTAGACTTCTGAATGGCCTATTCTCACGTGTATTTGGATGTAGCCACTCTTCTAAGCTCCCATTAGGCATGTACTCAAAAACCAAGGCCTTGAAATCGTTACCGCAGTGATCCAAACTAGAGCACGATGTAAGAATTTTGACAAGATTTCGATGTCGAATGCTTCTCAGGGCCTCACATTCAGACATGAAACTCCTGAAAGCCCCATGCTGTTGAAGGTTAAGGACTTTCACTGCAACGATGTCGACGTTTTCATAGTTCATGGCGGCTTTATAAACCGACCCAAAACTTCCCGTGCCGATTAGATTATCTGAGGAGAACCCATTTGTAGCCCTGAAGAGCTCATCATAAGATACTTTCATGTGTCGGTTTCCTAAGGAAAACCTCGACAGCGGCTTTCTCCGGGAGTTTCTTTTCAAGTGACGCATCCCAAGCAAGCACGTGATTATAATCAAACACAAAATTGCTCCACCTATGGAAATGAGTATTACTTTGAGTTTATAATCAGAGTGATGTTTTGTTGCAAAGGCATCTGAAGTGCATTTCGGCAAGTGTAATTCTGGAATTCCGCCGCAGAGTTTACTATTTCCGATAAGCGAGACTTCGCTCGCATTCTTAAAGACCCCTTTCATCGGCACTCGACCCTCAAAACTGTTGAAGGAGAGATTCAAGTAGTGTAGATCCGGGAGCTCATCAAGGAATGCAGGTATTTGGCCCGAATAGAAGTTTTTTGAGAGATCAAGCTCCTTAAGCCCTCTTAAATTGCTAATGGAGGAAGGAATGGACCCTTGAAATAAGTTATTCTCTAAATGAAGAATTTCCAAGATGGCGCATTTGCCGATGGCGTCTGGAGTCTCACCAGAGAGCCTGTTATTTGAGAGATCAAGCGCCCCGATATTTATCAAGTTGCCAATTTCCAACGGTAGTGAACCGTTCAGTAAATTATGCGACAAGTCAAGGAAGTTTGTGAGCGATGAAAGGGTCAAAACATCTTGTGGAATGCTACCGCTTAGCCTATTATTTGATAGATTTAACGACTCTAGCACCAACATGTTGCTTAATGTCGGTGGAATGGCTCCTTCAAATTCATTGCTGCCAAGATAGAGCTGGTCCATTTGTGTTAGGTTGCCCAAAGTGGGTGGAATTTTGCCCAAGAGCATGTTGTTCGACAGATCCAAGTACTGTAATTGCCAAAGATCACTGATTTCTACCGGAATGGTGCCTCGAAGATCGTTAACACTCATGTCAAGAACAGTTAGATTGATGAAATTCTCAATCTCACTAGGTATGATTCCTGATATGTGGTTGTTGCCGAGACCCAAAATATAAAGACTAGTGGAAAGATTGACTAGTGATTTGGGCATCATGCCTTGAAGTAGATTGACTCCTATATCCAATACTTGGAGACTGGTGCAGTTGGTGAGTGCCGTAATGAAGCTCCAATCACTAGGCTTCCTGGCTTCGAGTCGATTGGCCGCCAGTGTGAGCCGCAAGAGGCTCTGCAAGGCTCCAAGGCTCTGCGGTATCGTGCCATGGAATGCATTGAGCGATAGCTCAAGGTCGTAAAGCTCAGAAGCATTGGACAAGGATGCTGGAATTTGCCCCCCGAGCTGATTTCCATCCATACGAAGGGCTTGAAGGTTCGGAAGAGCATTTCCGATATCCGAGGGTAGAGTTCCCTCGAGTTGGTTATAAGGGAGTGCTAAGGTGTTCAGGGATGATAGATTGTAAAGGGATGACGGTATTTCTCCTGTTAAGTTGTTCACCCCGAGACCGAGATATTCGAGAGATGAAAGTCGTCCGAGCGAGATTGGGATCGTCCCGGAGAGATGATTAAAACCGCATTCCAGGTAAGAGAGGAATGGAAGTTCTGCAAAGTGAGGAATTTCACCATGAAGGTTGTTTCCTCGTAGCGCAAGCACGTTCAGAGCGGATAGATTTGTGAGAGTGGGCGGAATGGTTCCCGTGAGACTAGTTAATTGGATTTCAAGTATCTTCAAGGAGAGAAGGCCACCGAAGGATGGAGGCATGGCTCCTGACAAGTTATTGTTACCTAAAGAAAGAGAGAGTAGAGAAGAAAGATTCCCAATTGAATCTGGGATTGTTCCTTGTAACATGTTTTGACGCAGCATAAGCTCTCTAAGACCGGAAAGACTCGATAGAGTTGGCGGGATCTCGCCGTTGAGATTATTACCTCTCAAGTTGAGTAGTTGAAGATTAGAGCAATTGCTGAGCGAAGACGGGATCGTTCCGCGAAGAGAATTCACACTCAGGTTGAGATATCGCAGCCGGTGTAGGCTTCCAAACTCCTCCGGGATGCGCCCGCCTAGCTTGTTGTCGGATAGGTCGATCCTCTGGAGGAATGTGAGGTTGGCTATGGCAGGGGATACGAAACCGGCTAGGCGGAGAGACTTGAGGTTGAGGGCCGTGACCCGGTCCGGATGGCGGCGGCCGCAGGAGACACCGCGCCACCTGCAGTGGTGGAGAGAGCCGTTGTTCCAGGAGGAGAGCGCTCCGAACGGATCGTCGTCGACGAGCGACTTGAAGGAGAGGAGGGCAGCGCGGTCGGATGCAGCTTCTTTGATCCCGGCGGCGGCAGCGCACCAAGGGGTGGTGATCACGTACAGCAGAATGATGAGAAAAAATAGTGCATGGAAGCCTTCCATTCTATGAACTAAGACGAGAAAACTGAAACCATAGTAATCCTGCAGTAGCTCTTGGTTGGTATTTAATCTTGGCAACTGGATTGATAACAAACTAACTTCCACACTTAGTCAAAAATTCTATTTAGTTGTCGAAAGGAAGTAATACCGTAGTGTGACAATACTTGTGTACCTAGTACCGCAATGCTTCTGCAAAATGTCACTAGCGGTAATTGGTTAAAAGCTTAATAATTAGTATCCGAACTTTAAGTTCGAGATGTAATTACTTTATATTTTAGCTAAGCAGGTAGCTAAATGCATCTACTCCTATTTGTAGCAGTATATCCATGCACTGTAGAAAATAAATAAAGTAGATAACTAAGACCACAGTAGAAGAAAAGTAACATTTAAGTATTTTTTTTATATATTTAACGATATTTAAAATCGTCCTAATATAGTCTAGCATGACATTTAAAAGCACCTGTTAAAACATCGCCAAGTATATACCGACGCTTATGCCAAGCGTCGGTAAAATTTATTCGACGCTTTAAAGCGTCAGGAATTTTAAGAATTTTTTGAAATCCTAATACTTTAAAACGTCGAAAAATTAAAAATAACAATGAAGTTTATCATCTAATAAATATTTTTGCTATAATAGAGGGTTCATATGACGATATTTTTTGAATGTCGATATTTGCTATATTGTAGGGAGCTTGGAGATGCTTTTTCAAGTGTTATTTAAAAAGCATCCTTATATTGAAATTTTCTTGTAGTGCCATGTAATTGTAACAGCACATTAGTGTATCCTAAAAAATGAACCAAGTGACTAATTAAAAGCACCTACTAACAGTAGATTCATACAATGTATTGCTATTTCAATACAACCATCAAATTTGTTGTGATAAAGAAATTTGTGGAAATTGGTGGACAAATTAGTGGATTGACATTAGTAGAGGTGACTGAAGTAAACGAGGAGACCAGTCGACGAAACAGGTCGAATTATTGTATAATTTTTTACGATAAAAATGTATGGAGACCCCTCCGATTGTATATATATTCTGAAAAAGCCCCCTTAAGCTTTTTAAAAGAAAAATGTTACACATACATTCTCAGTTGTAATCTTACCACTTTACTAATATAAAAGACATCTTTTCTCTACAAATCTTGCCACTAAGGATTAGAAAATGTGGGATAAGATCGAAAGACCATTAGATAAGAGATTGTAGAGACTATAATTCTTTTTTGTAAATTTAGTATTAATATCTCAAAAAATCTACATATTTTATATATCTTCTATATATAATTCAGTGGATATTTCCAACATGGCGCTCCCATGTTAATTTGTGCAAAACAGGTTAGGATGAGGCCTACTTTTTTTTTTTGTTTCAATTCTTCTCTCTCCCCCATTCTCTACGTTGATCCGGGTGGAGAGGGTGGGGTGAGACCCACTTTCTTTTTCCTACCCAATTCTTCTCTCACTTTTATTCTCCGTCAATCTCTTTCTCATCTTTTATTGTATAATTTATTTTCAATATATAAATATTATAAAATTAAAATTTATATTTAATACATAGAATATAAATAATATAAAAAGTTATATGTGAAAAGTTATATATTTTAATTTTTTATTTTTTATTTTTTTAATCGTTTTCTCTTCAATAATTTAAACTTTTAAATAATTAAATTACATGTATTAAATATAAAAATATTGATAACTTAGATATAAATCATACAATTAAAAATAAAAGGAGAGATTAATGGAGTTTAAATTAATATTTATTTAAAAAATTTATATTTAATACATAGAATATAAATAATATAAAAAGTTATATGTGAAAAGTTATATATTTTAATTTTTTATTTTTTATTTTTTTAATCGTTTTCTCTTCAATAATTTAAACTTTTAAATAATTAAATTACATGTATTAAATATAAAAATATTGATAACTTAGATATAAATCATACAATTAAAAATAAAAAGAAAGATTAATGGAATTTAAATTAATATTTATTTTAATAAATTTAGTTACGAGAATTACATGAAATATATTAACTAAATTTGTAAAATAAACATATATTCAAATTTATTTTGAAGTCAAAATATTATTGATTGACTGAAATTTAACATGTAGAAAGGTTGGATAATAAAAATAAAATTTTGAAAGATTAGATAGCAGATTCAAAATGATTTATAATTCAAAAAAAACTTATACGTTTTTATTTTGATTTTAATTTCAAACTTCAATGCCATATTTATATTCTGAAGAATGATCAATTTCATATTTAAAATTTTTTAAAATATCTAAAATATTTTTGGTCGACTTTTACTTTTAACAATTAGGCATTCTAAAATTTATTAAATCATTTAACATATTCTTTCCTCAAATAAAATTATTAATTAAACAAAATCGATCGACGCTAAACTTTGTCGTCTAAAATAAAAATAAAATATAAAAAAGATAAATTTTTATTTTGTTCCAAATTATAAGATGCGTGACATTTTAGTCCTCCAATTTTAATGCATTATATTTTCTTACTCAAACTATGAGGCACATGATATTTTAGTCCTCAAACTTTAATCAGTTGTAATTTTTGGTTCATACTATAAGCCATATGACGTTTATTATTTTTATATTTTTTCTTATGTTTTTTTATTTTTCTTATATTTTTATTCTTATGCTTTTACTGTAGCTATTGCTGCTTCTGCTTCGGTTTTTTTATTATATTTTTTTATTTTGTGACGTTTTTTAAAATTTTATTTACTATTTATTTTTACGAAATCGATCCACCGCAACGCGCGAATCCTTCACTAGTGTATATAGAAACTCTAGTTGAAATCGAACGTGGTGCTTCCATGTTGATTTGGATTAGTGAGGGTTGGAGTGGAGCCCACTTTTTTTTTTTTTGTTTCATCCCAATTCTTCTCTCTTCCNTTTTTTTTGAGAGAAAGATAGCATGCTACCTGCTTCATTCAATAAGATAAGTGAACTAAGCTTACAAGGTGGAAGCAGCTTAGGCTTCCTTGGCAAAAACCGAACCGGGAAAATAGAAAAACAAAATAAAAGTGGCGAAAGAGAGAAGGAAGAAGTAATAAAAAAAGAAAGTGGGGAAGAGGAAATGAGTTACATGAGTGAGCTCCAGTCACTAAGCAGGGTTGAAGCTCTGTCCGAAGCTCTCTCGACGTTGGGAAGGCTTGAACGGAAGACGAAGTTGTTTCGCTCAGTACAGAAGACCCACCAAGTGGCCGCTAGCTTGGTTAGACCTTTAGATCTTAAGAGGCGTCGGGAGTCTGTGAAATTAGATTCCAAAGTTCTCGTACGTCCCCACCCGGAGCCAAGTTGTGTGCCCCCGCTAGTCGTCGAAGAAGAAAACGGGCGAAGACACAGACCCCATTCTCCACGTTGATTTGAGCGGAAGAAAGGGGTAAGGGTGTAGGGTCCACTTTTTTTTTTTTTTCTCTCACGCTAATTTGGCCAGAGGGAATTAGGGTAGGATCATTCTCCCCCCTCTCCCATTCTCCACGTCGGAGTTGGGTGGTGCCCTTTTTTACCAACTAAATTCTCTCTCTCTCTCTCTCTCTCTCTGATCTTTTTACTATACAATATATATTTTTAACTAATCAATATTATAAAATTAAAATTTATATTTAATATATACAATATAAATTATATAAAAAATTATCGATAAAAAATTACATAATTTAAATTTGGCCAATTTGCATAAAAAATCCACTTATTTTGGACTTTTACAAAACTGGGCCACCTTTTTCGTTTTTGCAGATTCGGTCCGCTTTTTCAGCAAACTGACCAAAATACCCTTATTACTTTTGCTCTTTCCTCTTTCTCTCTCTTCTTCGTTTCTCTCGTTCTTTTTTTTCTTTTTCTCGCCGGCAGAGCGGAGGCGGAAACGGTCCGTCTCGCTTCTCACCCTCATGCTTGCGCCCTCGCCCTCGCCCTCGTCCATGCACCCCCCATCTTCCTCGCCTCCGACCCCGCCAAGGCCGCGTCGCGACTTTTTTTTTTTTGTTTTTTTCTTTTCTTTTCTTCTCCGACTATTCTCCACCGTCTCCGACAACGACGCCTCTCGCCCTTCCCCGCCCTTCTCATCTCTCCCTTTCCCTCATTTTCTGCCGCCTCCGACGACGATTTATCTTCGCCGGCGCCGACGTCGACACCGTAGAGGTCACTGCGGCGCTATAGCCTCAGAGCGGGGGTTCTTAGCGGCGTCGTCACCGGCGCCGTAGCTGTTGGCAGAGAAGTTGACAAAAAAAATTATAGAAAAAACAGAAAAAAAAAAAATAAAGATAAAAAATTATATAAAAAGAAGGATGAAGATGAAATTGCATCGTTAATTACAAAAAAAATTATAAGTTACACTATTTAAGATGTAAACTGCTGCTTTAAGATAAAAATTATACTCTTTGAACGAAAATTATACTAATTTTTATCTTAAACTGCATCCTTTTGAGTGATATTTATACTGTTTCTCCTCTTGTTGCATTGTTTCTCCTCTTGTTTACACAGAAATGGTGCAACAAAAAGAGAAACAGTGTAACAAGAGAAGAAACAGTATAAATATCTCTTAAAAGGGTGCAGTTTCTTCTCTTATTGCATTGTTTCTCCTCTTGTTACACTATTTCTCCTATTATTTATACAGAAATGGTGTAACAAGAGGAGAAACAGTGCAACAAGAGAAGAAACAGTAGACATATCTCTTAAAACAGTGCAGTTTTTCCTCTTGTTGCACTATTTCTTCTCTTGTTTACACAAAAATGGTACAACAAAAGGAAAAACAGTATATATATATTTTAAAACAGTGCAGTTTCTCCTCTTGTTGCACTGTTTCTCCTCTTGTTACACTATTTCTCCTCTTGTTTATACAGAAATGGTGCAACAAGAGGAGAAACAGTGCAACAAAAGGAGAAACAGTACAAATATCTCTTAAAAGGGTGCAGTTTAAAATAAAAAACAGTGTAACAAGAGGAGAAATGGTGCAACAAGAGAAGAAACAGTGCAACTTTTGTTTAAAGAGTAACTTTCATCTTAATGGATGCAGTTTACATCTGAAAGAGTGTAATAAGAAGAGAAACAGTGTAAATATCTCTCAAAGAGTGTAATTTTCGTTTAAAGAGTGTAGTTTTCATCTTAAAGCTGCAGTTTACATCTTAAGTAGTGCAACTTATAATTTTTTTTACAGTTAACGATGCAATTTCATGTTCATCATTCTTTTTATATAATTTTTTATCTTTATTTTTTTTTCTGTTTTTTCTATAATTTTTTTTTTGTCGCCCTCTCTGCCAACAGTCACGATGCCGGCGACGACACCGCTAAGGACCCCCGCTCCGAGTCTGTAGCGCCGCAATAACCTCCACGGTGTCGACGTCGGCGCCGGCGAAGATGCATCGTCGTCGGATGCGGCAGAGAATGAGGGAGAGGGAGAGATAAGAAGGGCGGGGAAGGACGAGAGAGGCGTCGTCGTCGGAGACGGTGGAGAAGAGTCGGAGAAGAAAAGAAAAGAAAAAAGAAAAAAAAAAAAAAAAGTCGCGGCGCGGCCTTGGCGGGGTTGGAGGCGAGGAAGGTGGGGGGTGCGTGGACGAGGGCGAGGGCGAGGGCGAGAGAATGAGGATGAGAGGCGAGACGGACCGTTTCCGCCTTCGCTCTGCCGGCGAGAAAAAAAAAAAAGAACGAAAGAAATGAAGAGGAGAGAGAAAGAGGAAAGAGAAAAAGTAAAAAGGGTATTTTGGTCAGTTTGCTGAAAAAGCGGACCGAATCTGCAAAAACGAAAAAGGTGGCCCGATTTTGCAAAAGTCCAAAATAAGTGGATTTTTTATGCAAATTGGCCTTTAAATTTCTATAATAATATATTAGAAATATAGATAGCAAAATTTAGTTTTACACCCCGATGGTACGAAATATTTTTCATACCCCACTTTATCTTTTCATCCATACTAGTGTAGTGACCCCGCGCGATGCAGCGGGCAAATATTGTTGTAGCAAAATTTTTTCTTCGTTAAGACTTGAAGACATATAATGATTAAAAAAAAAATCTAAAAAATGCCTCACAAGTTTGTGAAAAAAAAAAGGCAACATATCCTAACAGTGCACAAATTCCTAAATAAAGAGGGCTTAAAACAATTTAATCAGCTTACATACAATAGGCAAAAGAAGGAAGAAGTACTTGAAGACAAAAGCAGTTGTAATTCAGCAGCTTTAAACAACAAAAAGTCTGGCATACTTGAAAAACTTCAAAATATAAAATATAATGAACTCGGATAAGATTTAGAAGTAAAAAGTAGTAGAAATAGTAGTGTAACATATTTTTCTCATTCCTCGTAACATAAAAGCTATCACCACAATAATAAAAATAGCAACTATTTTAAGTATAAAATATACTATACAGTTAAAGACGAAATAGTAAATACATAAAAAAACTAAAAAATTTTGAGTAACAAAAAAATAAAAATATAAGCAGTTAATTCAACAACAACAGGAATGACCATAGATACAATAAAATCGAGAGTTGTAGAAGCCGAGAAAAGAGTGCAAGAGTTGGTTGAAAGAAAAGGCAAGAGTCAGTAAAAAATTAAAGAAAGAATGAAATATGACTAATAGGAAAAGTTGGTTAAGAAATGTTACTAACCTGCTGTCCCAAAAATCTGCGATTGTAGTAATACAAAAATCAAGTGAAGCAGCAACTTACAAAATTCATTAGAATATATAAGTTGCAGAACTTATAGTCAAATAATTTTAAACAGGAATAGTAAGAAAACACCATCACAACAATAAAAAAAATAATATACAGAACACACTGGTTGCAATTATTTCGCAATTTCCATTCTAGTTAATTTATTTTGTAAAATATGAGTTAAGCCGATAGATAAGTTAAGCTGACAGATAGGATGGACACAAATTTCATACAAACACACAATTAAGCAAGATAGTTAAACCGACAGGTATTTTGTACAAAAGTCTAAATATAAGGAAATACTGACATGTCAACAAAAGGAAATAGAATTTAATCAGAAAGTATACCTGCCTAAATTAAGGAAATACCTCCACGTGGATTAAAGAAAATCTGATTTCGTCAGAAATTTTATGTAAATAAATGGAAGGTAATGAAAAGTATTCGATATACAAAAGAAGGAAATAATGAATTAGAACTAATAAGTAAAACTGCAATATCTTTTTCCAATCCACATATACAGTAGATGAAACAATAGTAGCAAAAGATCAAGTGAAGCAGTAACTTCGAAAATTGATTATAAAAGTAAAAAAAAACATCATCACAACAATCGAAAAGATATAAAGCGAAATAAAATGAAGAAGCAGCACCTAAGATTAAGTAGAAGCTAGAGAAATATCAGCAAAAACTTGTAGTAAGAAACGATATAGAAAAAAAAGGGAAAGAAAAAAATACAAACCTAAACTAATAGTAAAATATACATCATAAAGAGTATAAGCAGTAGTAGTAGAAAATTGAGCAAATCGAAAAAGATCAACAGATAGTAAAATTTTATTTTTACTATAGGCTTAGACATGTAATGAGTATTATCAATAGTCAACAATAGTATTTTTCTCATTTCAGAAGTCTTCGAGAAAAGGTGCCGCCTATAAGATTTATTACAACGACTCAAAAGGAAAAATATTAACAGGGTTACGAAGTAATGTGACAGAATAAATAACTATCTCTGCAACCAACATAGAAATAAGTCCTACATTCTAGCAGAGTGACAAATTACATCTTATAAAGCACAAAGTCTCTGATATTAAAGCCCTTAATATCCCATACATCTGGGAATGTTCTAGCGGATAGAATTGTCAAATCAATTGCTATAGCTAGTTTCCTCACTTAGTCCTGTATAAACCTGTATCCCAGTTTGGTAATTTATACACTTCAGTTCTATGAGAAGTAGATAAGAATGTACAGGAATCCACAGCCTTAACAATTGGCATTTTGAATTCGATCTCTCAATTATTTTCCTTTTGATTGACACACTCTTACTTGTTATTTATTGAATTAAGTTATTTCAAAAAATAAATTGGAGATTGTTTTTAAATCCAATACTGATTCAGTTAAATTTAACTGTTTTGAATGTTTTTTCCTGCTGATGGAGCTTAGATTTCAGGCTGATAAAAAATGAAACCACTAATTTTACCGAATCCCCTATACTACTTAGGAAAATGACTCAGATCCAAGAAATTAAAAGGTGAAGGGGTGTCAATCAAAAAAAAAAAAAAGTTGGAAGGCCACTTTCAAAATGACCTATGATTGAGGTAGTCTCCATACATTTTAGCCTAAGAAGTGAAATCCAAGGAACCAAGCATCAGAATTCTAGAGAAATATACAATTAGAGGAAGCAGAAAAAAATATATGCAAAAAGTTCAAATCGACCAACCTCTGAGTAGTCTCTGAATTCATGGCCCATGATCTTCGATTCTGGCATGGATAATAGAAACAAAATGAGAAATATCAGCATCAGAATCCAACATACTAAATCTAGATCGCATCAAAAGTTAGCATCACAATGACCAATTTTAGCATGATTACAGAAACATATGACAAAATCGGCATCAGAATCCAACATACCAAACCTAAACTACATCAAAACTTATCATCATAGTAACAAAACATAGCATCATTACAGAAACAAATGCCAAAAATCAGCATCAGAATCCAACATCGTAACCTCTAAATAGATCAAAACCTTACATTAAAGCACCCATTACTCCAATCCACCAAACTACACCCTTATGATGTATACTACTGTATTAGCAATACTCATCAAAATTCATATCATAATGCATTTCCTCTTCTCTTATCTATTCATACCCAATAGCATCTATGTTGTTTAGATCTAACATTAAAAAAAAATTGATCAACTGTAATTTCTATGCAGATAAAATTACCAAAATCTGTAAATCTCTTCCTTGGAAGATGCATAAACTCTGCATATTCTCTCCCCTCATCAATCTTAGGAAGTTGCAAGACAAGGGGTCGTCGAGTGACAATTCCTGTGAAAGCTCATCAACTATCATAATTTAGTCTCTAAAAAAAAAACAAAAAAAAAAAAAAAAAAAAACAAAGAAGCTGAATAATAAAGGTTTTAATGAGATGTTTCAGATTTATTTTGATCCTTCAAGATTACCTGAACCTCTAGGTAGGAAATCCTTCCCAACTATGCTTTCGAGCACCGAAGATTTTCCCGAGCTCTGTGATCAAATAACATACCAAAACCAAACATTGCATTACATTTTTTTGTACCCAAATTTAAAACTTTTTGCAATAAGACTCAATTTTCCAATGTCATCAGGTGCTACGAAGATAATTTGGGTGAATAAGACCAAAATTATAAGACCTTAAATCTCAAGTAGATACTGAAAGATCTCTCGAATTAAATACTAAAAGCATTGCCATAATACAAAAAACCCTAGTTAAATGGTCAAATTAAGAACAAAGTTAATTGCCGACTTTCCATGCTCTCTTCTCAATTCTACAAAATTTAAAAAAATTTCTCATTTATATCTAAGATCCATCAAGATCAACGCCCAAATCGCACAATCGTGATGAAATCAACGGAATCTCAAGATAAAGAGGAAACAGGAGTCGGAGCGGCATCTAGGGGGCGAACGAAACGAAGCGTCGCTAACGGGAACGGGCATGATGGGAAGAAGGTCTGACCATGAACTCGGCACAACATTCACGGGAACGGGCATGATGGGAAGAAGGTCTGACCATGAACTCGGCACAACATTCCATCCAGAGAAGGAACAGGAGTCGGAGCGGCGTCTAGAGTGGCGAGCGAAGGAGCCGGAGGTAGAAGACGAAGTTAATTAGAAAATTAAATGGGAAGCGGAGTAGGGAGAAAAAATAATTTGGTTGGGTGGCCCCATCCACTAATTAATTAACAGAATATTTTAAGATGACAGGTAGGGCCCACAGAAGATTAAATTAAGCTAATATTGCCACGTAGACAAGGAGAACGGACTTTCATAGGGGTTATAGATTACTAGAGTTATAATAGTTTTAGGATGGATGACTTCTTAGGAAGTAGGGTGTCACATATATCTATGTATGTTTTTTTTTAAAAAAAGAAAGTTAGCATTCTATCCATTTCGTTTATTTTTTAAAAAATAAATTTAGCTAAAAATGTTAAGCAACTAGATTTTAAACTTAAAATTTTGAATACCAACCATTAAACCGTTTGCCATTTGTGCTAGGAACAGTTGGCATATCTATATGTGTGTTGATACACCTTAAATAGTCCCTTTGGTACATGCCATGTCAACCAGCTACTAGTATAAAGAGATACACATGCATATGTACCGTCTTTTCTTACCTAAAGTTTCTTGCATTGAATTGTTACCTCTCTAACAAAATTCTTTCTTTAATCTCTTGTTACAGGTTGGAAGCTATCTCGGATACACATATAAAATTCTTACTTGAGCTAAAGAGGAAAAAGAAAATGGTACGAGTAAATTATGTTTGGATTGTTGAAAAAGGAAAAAAAATTTGCACGAAAAAATTTTGCCGGTCATAATAATATTCTCCTTCAAGAGTTTACTGTTTATGTAATTTATAGTCAATGTGGATTAGATATGGCAATCCACCTCGTTGTTTGCGAGGCAGTTCGTGTTCGGCTCGAAATGAGCTTGTATTCGAAACGAATTGTTCATTTAATAAACGAGCCGAATACGAGCTGAATTTTTCAACTCGTTTAATAAACAAGCCGAGCAGTAGCTAGGATCTTGCTCGTGTTCGGCCAAATACATATATTTTATATATTTCCAAATACATATATTTTATATATTTTATATTTATATTTATAAATAAATAATTGTATATATAATATAGATTTTTATTATTTAATTTTTTAACTCAACCTAAATATAAAGCCCAACTCAATTATAAAAAAATTCATTTATATGTAAAGTTTTTACTATTAAATTAAAAACTAATAGATAAAATCTCATAAATTTATTTTCTATATGTATTCTTTTTAATCTTTCTAACTTGTTATTCGTGAGGCAGCTCGTGTTCAACTCGTCAAAAAATAAGCTGAACACGAGCTAAATTTTTAATATTTTAACGAACCGGCTCATGTTGAAACGAGCCGAACACGAGCCTGCCCTAGCTCGCTCTTGTATGGCTCGTTGACACGCCTAATCTGGATATAATGTTTAGTCTGTTAAAATCTAGTTAATTATGACTTGTGTACAATGATCGGAAATACCATTTAATTTATCTTAATATTTTGGATGTTTATTGAAAAAGCTGTTAGTGCATGCTAGCTCCCGCACAAGCTCGGCTGAGATAGCACCAGCTAGCACAGAAGCTGCAGCAGAAGCAAAGAGGCTTGCAAGATTTATGTTTACAACCTCCAAGATTGATGTTTGATTATCTTTCGGATATTCGGTTGACGAGTTTTGGATCAAGAAAATTTTTCATAACCAAGCAGTTGGCCGACGATCCTGTGTCGAGAAAGAAAAAGCGATTTGCTTGCACCTCAGAAAGTACAAGAAATTCAGAGTGGGCGGTGTGTGTGTGTATGTATCTGGTGTTCTTTTTTCGTTGCGTCAAATGCACGTTGGGCGATCGCAACTGATTCCTCTCATTCACGGCAACTTTGGTGCAAGAAACAGCATTCGGTTTGTGCTTTTCAGAGTGTTCTTTGCATTGGATTCATGCTATTGTATGATCTTTCTGTATTTTGTGCTAAGTTTAGGTAAACATGCATGCATGAAGTCGCTGCAACTACAGGCCATTGTAAAAATAGGTCCCTCAACTTCATTTTTCTTTTTCGACATACGCCTTCTAAACTTTATTTATTTTGTTCGAGTCATTTTAGCTTATTCAATTGTTGGGATTTCACTAAAATTAAACTCTCTGGGAACTAAATTCTACTATTTCCTGACATTGAGTACTGATTGAAGCATCTCAAATTCGACAACTTTAGTCTACATTGCTTGAATTTTTGTTTGAAAATGATTTAAGCTATCTAGATCGAGGTTCATACCTTTGACCTTAAATTGATGAATCCTATAATTCATTTTTAGAATGTTGTTGAAGTTCATTCTGCAGCTGCATGATGAACCATAAAATAATCTTTAGGGCATGTTTGGTTCGCACTATGAAAGATTACTAGGAGTAAAAAGATATCCGAGAATCTTATTCCTATTCATCGTATTACTAAGAATGTGGCATTCATGTGTTTGGTTCGCACGGTCATATTATTTAGTCATGTTAGTTAGTCATGTTATTTAAGTTTACAGAAAATATACAATTTATTTATTTATTTCTTTAATTAATTTTAGATAATGCTACCAAAAATTTCAACATCTTTTTAGAAAAAATGGAGAGAAAATATAGGTTGGAGAGAGAGAGCATAATTAAATAATAGGAAGAGAAATAGAGTTGAGATTAGAGGGAGTGAGGGAGTTGAAATTTTAGAAAAAGAGGGGGAGAGAGAGCTTAGTTTAGAGAGAGAAAAAGAGTTGAAGTTTAGAGAGAAAAAGATCAGTTTAGAGAAAGATATGAGGTTAGAGTGTAAAGGATAATAATACTAACTAGCCGGCGGGTAGGGAGAAAGAAAGAGATTAGGCATATTATGATTACCCAATTCATTAATATGAGGATACCCACTCTACCGCAAGGGAATGAGATTAGTACTTTGGGATGAATCTCATTCCTAAGTGAATCTAATATTACCAACTAGATTACTTAGTGCCTTTAGCCAAACACCGTCATATTTTTTTATTCCCATTGCATTACTAGGAATCTTAAAAAGACAGCGCGAACCAAACGCACCCTTAAAATCAAAAAATTTGGTTCACATCCAATACCCAAAATTATATTTATCACTGCAGATTGTTGATCCAGATGTCCTATTTGTCTGATCGTTGGTGCTAACAATTAATTCCAAAAACTTGAACTGATAGAAAAATATAACTAATTCACTTAAAGCATACAGATACAGTACCCACGAATTTTGATTATGACTCGGCCCAATCAGCCTCACGCTACTTTGAGCATAATTTGGTCCATGCAGCCTCAAGCCATTTTGAACATGACTCGGCCCAATATGACCTCCCGCCATAGGGCAGAATGCTGGCCTATTTAAGCCAACACTATCACCGGAAAGAAACAACTCAATAGGATAAAGAACTGTTTTGTCTTAGAAGGATAGTAGAATATAAATACACCCTAAAAGTTACCTATCTATCAAAAAAGCAAAAATCCAAAATTTGTTTTATACATCGTTCTAAACAGGGTCGGAGCTTTCTGCTGAAAAGTGTATTCAATCACATTTGGCAATGATGGGTAATATTAGGCTTCATTAATACACTTGAGCCAGAAGTTAGGAATTTGAAGCTATTAATGTATACGGATACAAATTTTGAAGTGCTTATCTCCTTCTGGTTGTATTCATTTTAGAAATGAGTGGTCAAAATCATTCATTTTAGAAATGAGTGGTCAAAATCATAAGGACTAGGCATTTTCTTTGCACAAGTTTTTTTTTTTTTAATGCAAATAAGGAAAAGCAGAGGATGTTCAAACCATAGTTAGTTAATTCGCGAATTATTTGCGAATTATTCGCGAATTTTTGAAATGCCGAATTAAACACCCGTTTTCGAATTTTTGCCAAAAATTCGGAATAATTTGCGGTTTTTTGATCAAAAATAATTATTCGCGAATAAAATGGGATTCGTGAATAATTCGGCCCAAAAAAACGGCCCTCTTGCTTGCGACTGTGAGCGGACTCGTGCGCGGCATGCGCGCGTGGCGTCAGAACAGGAAAAGAACTAGCTTGCCAAAAAAAAAAAAAGAAAAAAAAAGAAAAGAAAGGGATTTCTGAAACATCGCCGACCCTCGCCCCCGGCGCCCCCCCCCCCGGGACCCCCCCTCACGAGGCGCGACTCCCACGTCCACCCACCACCCCTCCGAAAAGGGGACGCCGGCGACCAAAACCGTTTGCCTAATTTTGCACTCTTGCGGCGCTCGGTTGCGCGCCCTCATCGACCTGCGGCGGTCTCCTTTCCTTCGGACCGCTGTCTGTGTGGACTAGAATCGGAAGCCGCGCGCCCCTCCCCCCTCCACGAGGCGACGGGACTCCACGCTCCCACCCCCACCCCTCCCGAAAAAAGGGTTTGCCCTAACTTCTCACTCCTGCGGCGGTGCGGCCCTGCCATCGACCCCTGCGGCGGTCTCCCTCTTCCCTTCCGGCCGCTCGCCGAACGCCATCGGAAGCCCTCCTCTTCAGAAATCGAAGATCGAAGATCGGGTTCTTCACTCTTCAGAAATCGAAACCCTCCTCGTCGCCTCTTCCTCTTCCGCTTCCGCTTCCTCTTCCTCTCCCCCTTCCGCTATCCAACGATAGATCAGTAATCGGGTGGTTCTTTACAAACTCGGTTAGGTACGATTTGAGTTTTTTTCATTCTTCAAAGAAAAAGTTGGAAGCTTTTAGTCATCTGATGGATTGTTTTATACACAAGTGGCTGAGTGCTTAATTGAATGTGTCCATTCTCTGTTATGCACAAAGAAGACCCAAACATAGTGCTAAATAAATAATCTTAATTAACTTTGGGACCAGGAACTCTTGTATTATACCTAATCAATTTCATGATCTTTGTCGACACTTGCAAAAGGAAAATTTTGTTGTGGTCTTTCATGGACCATTGACTCACTGGGGTTTCTACTTAATTTTTAAAGCATAACTTTGGGACCAGGTACTAATTGAGTTTTCATTCTTCAAAGCAAAAGTTGGAAGCTTTTACATTTAAATATGGACTATCTTGGCCTCTTATTTGCTTAATTATTTCTTTATTTTGAGGTATAATATACTTTACTATTTTTTTTTACTTAATTAGTTTAATTTTGTAGCTTTTTATTCTTATATTTTTAAAAAATATGAGTATTTATGCTAATAGCATAAATCTTGAGAGGAAAAAAATTTAATTTAATAGCCGAATTTTTTATCCCGAATTTTTAATTAGTGAACGTATAATATCCGTATAAATCACGTATCCGAATAATTGGCGAATCCGTTTTTTAACCGTTTTTTTCAACGAATTTAAAAATTAGAAGACGAATTTTATCCGAATTATACCCGTACCGAATTTTTGCCGAATCCGAATTAACTGACTATGGTTCAAACATATATTCATTTGCCTCCGGTGAGAACTGTAGCATAGAGAGCAAAACTGCATTTAGCTAAGAAGCCTCTCTCTTGCTGCACTCAGTTCCTTTGAGACTTTCGTCATGTCGCATCGTTCGTACGGCGATTCGTTCGGGCACGAGAGACCGCAGTCAAACACCGAAACTACGCAATCTCGCACACACTCTTCTCGATAAGCTATATCATTATCAGCTGAGTGCAGGTATTCGTTCGAGCACGAGAGACCGCAGTCAAACACCGAAACTACGCAATCTCGCACACACTCTTCTCGATAAGCTATATCATTATCAGCTGAGTGCAGGTTTCTGTCCATGATGTCCATGAGATGTTCAGGAGAAGCAGCAGCAGCACCAACATATCCACGAAGGCTCAGTCCATCTTTGAACATGTCGTCGACGGGGCTTGTTCCAGTGAACATCTCCAGCAGAAGAATTCCAAAGCTGTACACATCGCCGAGCCTAGAGGGTTTACAGCCCATTCGATACTCTGCACAACATTAGTAAATTGGAAACCGACGATACAAGATTCTCAAGTGAATTCATTTGGATTTGGATGTGGTTCCTACTGCTTCCAAGCCATAGTTGCAAAAACTAAATTTGATCTTTTAGATTATTTATATTGATTCAAAAATAGCATTAGATATGAAGAAATGAAGTTCCAGCTCTTGTGAGTTTAGTGATTATAATTAATCAGTTTTTAGTAGTAAGCATCAAGCAGTTAATTCTAAATCTAGTATGTTGGTTTTTGTAGCTAATATGTAGTATCCTTTTTATTTCCTACAATATTTTTTTATTCTCCTTTTATACTAATGTTTACACTAAATTTCTAATTTTATTTACTAAACTTCATGCTATTCACTTGTTTTTGCTTTAAAAGACAGTGAGCGGCAAAAAAAATATTAGAGATAGTACAGTTAGGAATCAAATAAAGAAATGTTATATTTTTTTCTGAAATGCTGTAAATTAGGAAAAAGTAACCATTTTATTGCTTATTTCTCACCTGGAGGAACATAACCAATAGATCCTTTGATTCCCACAGTGTTGGTAGATGAACGCTCAGATGATTCGTCAGGCGGTTGCCGCAGAAACTTTGCTAACCCGAAATTGCCCACGTGCGCCGTCATTTCATTGTCGAGAAGGACGTTGCTCGGCTTAAGATCACAGTGAACAATCGGCACGGACCCTCCGTGATGAAGACACTCTAATGCGGAGGCAACGTCCACAGCTATGTTCAACCTCTGGATTAGGCATAGGCTTCTGAATGACCTATTCTGGCATGCATTCGGATGTAGCCACTCTTCTAAGCTACCATTGGGCATGTACTCAAAAATCAAGGCCTTGAAATCGTTACCGCGGTGATCCAAACTAGAGCAGGATGTAAGAATTTTGACAAGATTTCGGTGCCGAATGCTTCTCAGGGCCTCACATTCAGACATGAAACTTCTGAAAGCCCCATGCTGTTGAAGGTTAAGCACTTTCACCGCGACGATGTCGGCATTTTCATAGTTCATGGCGGCTTTATAAACCGACCCAAAACTTCCCGTGCCGATTAGATTATCTGAGGAGAACCCATCTGTAGCCCTGTAGAGCTCATCGTAAGATACTTTCATGTGTCGGTCTTTTAAGGAAATCCTCGACAGCGTCTTTCTTCGAGAGTTTTTCATCAAGTGATGTATCCCAAGCAAGCACATGATTATAATCAAACACAAAATTGCCCCACATATAGGAATGAGTATTACCTTGAGTTTATAATCAGAGTAATGTTTTGATACAAAGGCATTTCTAGTTCTGGAATTCCACCACAGAGTTTAGGGTTTCCGATAAGTGAGACTTCGATCGCATTCTTAAAAACCCCTTTCATCGGCACTCGACCCTCAAAACTGTTGAAGGAGAGATTCAAGTAGTGTAGATCCGGGAGCTCATCAAGGAATGCTGGTATTTGGCCTGAGTAGAAGTTTTTTGAGAGATCAAGCTCCTTAAACCCTCTTAAATTGCTGATGGAGGGAGGAATGGACCCTTGAAATAAGTTATTCTCTAAATGAAGAATTTCCAAGATGGCGCATTTGCCGATGGTGTCTGGAATCTCACCAGAGAGCCTGTTATTTGAGAGATTAAGCCCCCCGATATTTATCAAGTTGCCCACTTCCAACGGTAATGAACCGTTCAGTAAATTATGCGACAAGTCAAGGAAGATTGTGAGTGATAAAAGGGTCAAAACTTCTTTAGGAATACTACCGCTTAGCCTATTATTTGATAGTTCTAACAACTCTAGCATTGACAGTTTGCTTAATGTCGGCGGAATGGCTCCTTCAAATTCGTTGCTGCCGAGATTGATTTCGCCCATTCGTGTTAGGTTGCCCAAAGTGGGAGGAATTTCACCCGAAAGCATGTTATTTGACAGACCTAAAATCTGTAATTGCCAAAGATGACTGATTTCTACCGGAATGGTGCCTCGAAGGTCGTTAACACTCATTTCAAGAACAGTAAGATTGATTAAATTCTCAATCTCACTAGGTATGATTCCTGATATTTGGTTGTCAGCGAGTGCAAAAAATTGAAGACTAGTGGAAAGATTGACTACTGATTTGGGCATCATGCCTTGAAGTAGATTGCCTCCTAGATCCAACACTTGGAGACTTGTGCAGTTGTTCAGTGCTGTAACGAAGCTCCAATCACTAGGCTTCCTGGCTTCGAGTTGATTGAGGGCCAGTATGAGCCGCAAGAGGCTCTGCAAGGCTCCAAGGCTCTGCGGTATCGTGCCATGGAATGCATTGGATGATAGCTCAAGGTCGTAAAGCTCAGAAGCATTGGACAAGGATGCCGGAATTTTTCCCCCGAGCTGATTTTCATATATGTAAAGGCCTTGAAGGTTCGGAAGAGCATTTCCGATATCGGATGGTAGAGTTCCCTCAAGTTGGTTATAAGAGAGTTCTAAGGTGTTCAGGGATGATAGATTGTAAAGGGATGACGGTACTTCCCCTGTTAAGTTGTTCATCCCGAGAAGGAGATATTCGAGAGATGAAAGTCGTCCGAGCGAGACTGGGATCGTCCCGGAGAGATGATTAAAAGTGCATCCCAGGTAAGAGAGGAATGGAAGTTCTGCAAAGTGAGGAATTTCACCATGAAGGTTGTTTCCTCCTAAGCCAAGCGCGTTCAGAGAGGAGAGGTTCGCGAGAGTGGGGGGAATGGTTCCCGTGAGACTATTCTTTTGGATGTCAAGCATCTCCAAGGACAGAAGGCCACCAAAGGATGGAGGTATGGCTCCTGACAAGCTATTGTTACCTAAAGAAAGAGCGAGTAGAGAAGAAAGATTCCCAATTGAATCTGGGATCGTCCCTTGTAACATGTTTTGAGTCAGGCGAAGCTCTCTAAGACCGGAAAGACGCGATAGAGTTGGCGGGATCTCACCGTTGAGCTTATTATCTCCCAAGATGAGTTGTTGAAGATTAGAGCAATTGCCGAGCGTAGACGGTATCGTTCCGCGAAGAGAATTCACACTCAGGTTGAGATATCGCAGCCGGTGTAGGCTTCCTAGCTCCTCCGGGATGTTCCCGCCTAGCATGTTGTCGGACAGGTCGATCCTCCGGACGAATGTGAGGTTGGCTACGGCCGGCGATACGAAACTTTCTTATGGAGGAAGGTTGATTGAATTATTTGATAATGTTTAGGGTGTCTAGTTGTCAAAATTAAAAATTCAAGGATCTATTTGCCTACGCTCTAAAGTTTAGAAAGTGTTTGAATATTTTTTTTTCTATTAGAAATGAATGCCGCAAGGTACGTATTTTGATAAACGAAATAATTTTGGATAAAAGAAAATTGTTAAATTTAGCTAGAAATATAAAATAATTAACTTTCAAATTTATGATCTTGAGTATCAATCATCACTTTACCATTTGCATTAGAAACACTCATTGAGAGGTGGATTTTTTAATAGAAAAAAATAAATGAACATTTTTCTGGGCATTTTTAAATAACTCAATATATATATATATATATATATATATATAGAGAGAGAGAGAGTGAGNAATATATGAACATTTTTCTACGCATTTTGAAATAACTCAATTATATTTATTTTTTTTGGATTGAGAGCCCCTCCATGTATTTTTTTTTTTTTTTGAAGTTTTCATACTTAGTTTAGCTAAAATTTTATCAAATTTAATAACTCTATTTCTTATTAACTGTTAATTAGTCTATTTTTGTTAAATTTAATAAAATCATCAGTTAATTTGGCAAAATCTTTTATTTTTTTGACTAAAATCACTTAATTTTAGAGTAAACCAAAAGCGGAATGATTCTTAACACAAAATAACAAAAATTTAGAAGTAATTTTAGAATTACTTGTAAATCAGGGTATCTTCATACATTCAACCCGCTTTTAGTTGTAATTTTACCACTTTACTAATACAAAAGACATCCTTTTCCTACAAATCATCGAAGGACCGTTAGATAAGAAATTGTAGAGACTATAATTCTTTGAAGTTGTAGATTTAGTATTTCTCCTAAGAAAAATCTACATATTTTCTATATCTTCTATATATAAAACTTCAGTGGAAATCCAACGCAGCGCTCTATGTTAATTTGTGCAAAACAAGTTAGGATGGGGCCCACTTCTTTTTTTTTCATTTCAATTCTTCTTTCTATCCCATTCTCTCCATTGATCCGGGAGATGGTGGGGTTAGACTCACTCTTTTTTTTTACTACCCAATTCTTGTCTTGCTTTTATCCTCTGTCAATCTCTTTCTCATCTTGTACTGTACAATTTATTTTTAACTTATGAATATTATAAAATTAAATTTTATATTTAATACATAGAATATAAGTAATATAAAAAGCTATGTGGAAAAAGTTATATAATTTAAATTTTTAAAATGAGATTTTAGAAATGTACTATATAAAATTTGTTGTTACACCCAATGTACGAAATATTTCTTCTCTAATACTCTCTCTTTTCTGTCTCAACTATAACAAATTATTGCCAGCACCCAATTTTTTGGTACATTGCATCAATTTACACTATATAATCTATATAGAAATTCTAGCTGAAATCCAACGTCGCCGCTTCTGGGTTGATTTGGACAAATGAGGTTTGGCGACTTGGAATTAGGGATGTCGACGGGTCGGGTTTTTAAAAACCCGAACCCGAACCCGAAAACTAAAGTAAAATTCGTATCCGGATCCGAACCCGGCGAGTTTTAAAAATTCATACCCACATCCGTACCCGATCAAAAGCCTGAAACCCGTACCCGGATCCGGACTCGGCGGGTTTTAAAAATCTATACCGTTAAATAAAGATCTAAGTGATAAAAAATTATTAAATATTTTACATATTATATAAATGGCCAATTTGCATAAAAAATTCACTTATTTTGGGCTTTTGCAAAATCGGGCCATCTTTTTCGTTCTTACAGATTCGATCCGCTTTTTCAGCAAACTGACTAAAATACCCTTATTATTTTTTCTCTTTCCTCTTTCTCTCTCCTCTTCGTTTCTCTCTTCTTCTTTTTTTTCTCGCCGAAAAAAGTAGCGAAGGCGGAGGCGGAGGGGAAAACGGTCCTCCTTGCCTCTCACCCTCATGTTCTCGTCCGCGCCCTTGCCCTCGCCCACGCACCACCCACCTTCCTGGCCTCCGACCCCAGCGAGGCAGCGCCGCGACTTTTTTTTTTTTTCGCTTTTTCCTTTTTTTTTCTTCTCCGGCTCTCCTCCACCGTCTCCGACGACAACGTCTCTCTCGCTCTTCCCCGTCCTTCTTGTCTCTCCCTTTCCGTCCTCCCCGTATCCGACAACGATGCATCTTCGCAGGCGCCGACGTCGACACCGTGGAGGTCGCTGCGGTGCTGCAGCCTCAGAGCCGGGGGTCCTTAGCGACGTCGTCGCCGACGCCGTGGCCGTTGGCAGAGAGGGGCGACAAAAAAATATATATAAGAAGTAAGAAAAAAAAAATAAAGATAAAAAATTATAGAAAAAGAAGGATGAAAATGAAATTGCATCGTTAACTGTAAAAAAAAAAATTATAAGTTGCGCTACTTAAGATGTAAACTGCAGTTTTAAGATAGAAATTACACTATTTAAACGAAATTTACATTCTTTAAAAAATATTTATATTGTTTCTCCTCTTATTGCACTCTTTCAGATGTAAACTATATACATTAAGATAAAAATTGCACTGTTTCTCCTCTTGTTGCACCATTTTTCTCTTGTTAAACTATTTTTTATTTTAAACTGCACATTTTTAAGAGATATTTATACTGTTTTTTTTCTTGTTACATTTTTCTTCTCTTCTTACACTATTTCTTCTCCTGTTACACTATTTTTATCTTAAACTGCACCGTTTAAGAGGAGAAACAGTGTAGCAAGAGGAGAAATAGTGCAACAAAAGAAGAAACAGTGCAACAAGAGGAGAAACAGTATAAATATCTCTTAAATGGGTGCAGTTTAAGATAAATAGGTGCAATTTCTCCTCTTGTTGCATCATTTCTCCTCTTGTTACACTGTTTTTTATCTTAAACTGCACCCCTTTAAGAGATATTTATACTGTTTCTCCTCTTGTTGCACTGTTTCTCCTCTTACAAAAGGAGAAATAGTGTAATTTTACATCTGAAAGAGTGCAATAAGAAGAGAAACAGTGTAAATATTTCTCAAAGAGTGTAATTTTCGTTTAAAGAGTATATTTTTTATCTTAAAGCCGCAGTTTACATCTTAAGTAGTGTAACTTATAAATTTTTTTTCAGTTAACGATACAATTTCATCTTTATCCTTCTTTTTATATAATTTTTTATATTTATTTTTTTTCTATTTCTTTTATAATTTTTTTTTGTCACCCTTTCTGCCAACAGCCACGGTGCCGGCGACAACACCGCTAAGGACCCCCCACTCCGAGATTGCAGTGCCGCAGTGACTTCTACGGTGTCGGCGTCGGCGTCGGCGAATATGCATCGTCGTTGGAGGCGGCNCGGGGAAGAGCGAGAGAGGCGTCGTCGTCGGAAACGGTGGAGGAGAGTCGGGGAAGAAAAGAAAAGAGAAAAATAAAAAAAAAAGTCGCGGCGCGGCCTTGGCGAGGTCGGAGGGGAGGAAGGTGGGGGGTGTGTGGGCGAGGGCAAGGGCGAGGGCGAGAGCATGGTGAGAGGCGAGGCGGACCGTTTCCGCCTCCGTCTTCGCTATTTTTTTCGGTGAGAAAAAAAAAGAACGAGAAAAACGAAGAGGAGAGAGAAAGAGGAAAGAGAAAAAGTAATAAGGGTATTTTGGTCAGTATGCTGAAAAAGCAGACCGAATCTGCAAAAACGAAAAAGGTGGTCCGATTTTGCAAAAGCCCAAAATAAGTGAATTTTTTATGCAAATTGGCCTATATAAATAAATAAAAATAAAGTATGTATATATATAATTTATTCGGGTTTGGCTTCGGGTTCGGGTCGGGGTCCGATTCGGGTCGGGTAAATACAAAATCCATACACGTATCGATATCCGTCGAATTTTTATTTTCTATACCTATAACCGAATCCATACCCGTTTAGCTCGGATAAACCCGCCCCGTTTGGATTAGGATTCGGATAATATTTCGGATATCCATACTCATTGACATCCCTACTTGGAATAGAGCCCACTTTTTTTCTTTTTTTTTTTCCATCCCAATTCTTCTCTCTTCCCCATTCTCCACGTTGATTTGAGCCGAATAAAGGGATAAGGGGGTAGGGTCCACTTTTTTTCAGTTGAAATTCAATATGGTGTTCTCTTCTCTCACGCTAATTTAGCCACAGGGAATTAGAGTAGGCTTTTCCATCCCAATTCTCCAGTTTCTCTCCCATTCTCCACGTCGGGAGTGGTGTGGGGCCTTTCTTTTGTTTTTTAACCATCTAGATTCTCCTCCTCCTCCTCCTCTCTCTCTCTCTCTCTCTCTCTCTCTCTCTCTCTCTCTGATCTTTTACTATCAACATAGTATTAATTAATCAATATTATAAAATTAAAATTTATCTTTAATATATACAATATAAATCATATAAAAAATTATGGATAAAAAATTACATAATTTAAATTTATACAATAATATTTTAGAAATATAGACAGCAAAATTTAGTTTTACACTCTGATGGTATTAAATATTTTTCATCCACCATTTTATCTTTTCATCCAGATTAAGAAAGTTAAGCATAATACAGTTAGAGTAGTTTTAGAATAGATGACTTCTTAGGAAGTGGGGCGTTACATATATCTATATGTGTTTTATTTTAAGAAAAAAAAGATAACATAATATCCGCTTCGTTTATTTTTTTAAAAAAAATAAACTTAGCTAAAAATATGAAGCAATTATATTTCAACCTTCCAATTTCGGATACCAACAACTAAGGCTTAGTTTGGTATTGAGGCCTATCTAACGCTATTAGATAAAATAGAGTTGTGGAAAAAGCATATAGGAATATATTTCTGCGTTCTCATCGCTTCTTGGAATGACCTCCTTTGACCTTTTTTTTTTTTTTTTTTTTTTTTGTTT